>NC_091236.1:1134492-1136992 GCF_040958095.1 Procambarus clarkii | reverse complement strand
GTTGTTCTGGAAACTGGAAAATATTGGAGGGGTGACAGGTAAGCTTCTAATATGGATGAAAAATTTTCTGACATAGAAAAATGAGGGCAGTAATCAGAGGCAATGTATCGGACTGGAGAAATGTCACAAGTGGAGTACCACAGGGTTCAGTTCTTGCACCAGTGATGTTTATTGTCTACATAAATGATCTACCAGTTGGTATACAGAATTACATGAACATGTTTGCTGATGATGCTAAGATAATAGGAAGGATAAGAAATTTAGATGATTGTCATGCCCTTCAAGAAAACCTGGATAAAATAAGTATATGGAGCACCACTTGGCAAATGGAATTTAATGTTAATAAATGCCATGTTATGGAATGTGGAACAGGAGAACATAGACCCCACACAACCTATACATTATGTGAGAAATCTTTAAAGAATTCTGATAAAGAAAGAGATCTAGGGGTGGTTCTAGATAGAAAACTATCACCTGAGGACCACATAAAGAATATTGTGCGAGGAGCCTATGCTACGCTTTCTAACTTTAGAATTGCGTTTAAATACATGGATGGTGATATACTAAAGAAATTGTTCATGACTTTTGTTACGCCAAAGCTAGAATATGCAGCTGTTGTGTGGTGCCCAACAACAGAAGTTGGCCCATATCTTAAGAAGCACATCAACAAACTGGAAAAGGTGCAAAGACATGCTACTAAGTGGCTCCCAGAACTGAAGGGCAAGAGCTACGAGGAGACGTTAGAGGCATTAAATATGCCAAAACTAAAAGACAGAAGAGGTGATATGATCACTACATACAAAATAGTAACAGGAATTGATAAAATCGACAGGGAAGATTTCCTGAGACCTGGAACTTCAAGAACAGGAGGTCATAGATTGAAACTAGCTTAACACAGATGCTAAAGAAATATAAGAAAATTCACTTTCGCAAATAGAGTGGTAGACGGTTGGAACAAGTTAGGTGAGAAGGTGGTGGAGGCCAAGACTGTCAGTAGTTTCAAAGCGTTATATGACAAAGAGTGCTGGGAAGACGGTCTCATCCTTTAACTACACTTAGGTAATTACACACACACACACACACATACATATTATATTATATATATATATATATATATATATATATATATATATATATATATATATATATATATATATATATATATATATATATATATATATATATATATATATATATATATATGTCGTACCTAGTAGCCAGAACTCACTTTTCAGCCTACAATGCAAGGCCCGATTTGCCTAATAAGCCAAGTTTTCATGAATTAATATATTTTCTCTAATTTTTTTCTTATGAAATGATAAAGCTACCCATTTCATTATGTATGAGGTCAATTTTTGTTTATTGGAGTTAAAATTAACAAAGATATATGACCGAACCTAACCAACCCTACCTAACCTAACCTAACCTATCTTTATAGGTTAGATTAGGTTAGGTAGCCGAAAAAGTTAGGTTAGGTTAGGTTAGGTAGGTTAGGTTGTCGAAAAACAATTAATTCATGAAAACTTAGCATATTAGGCAAATCGGGCCTTGCATAGTAGGCTCAGAAGTGCGTTCTGGCTACTAGGTACGACATATATATATATATGTCGTACCTAGTCGCCAGAACGCACTTTTCAGCCTACTATGCAAGGCCCGATTTGCCTAATAAGCCAAGTTTTCATGAATTAATATATTTTCTCTATTTTTTTTCTTATGAAATGATAAAGCTATCCATTTCATTATGTATGAGGTCAATTCTTTTTTTATTGGAGTTAAAATTAATAGAGATATATGACCGAACCTAACCTATCTTTATAGGTTAGGTTAGGTAGCTGAAAATGTTAGGTTAGGTAGTCGAAAAAACATTAATTCAAGAAAACTTGGCTTATTAGGCAAATCGGGCCTTGCATAGTAGGCTGAGATGTGCGTTCTGGCTACTAGGTACGACACATTATATATATATTTATATATATATATATATTTATATATATATATATATATATATATATATATATATATATATATATATATATATATATATATATATATATATATATATATATATACATATATATATATATATATATATATCGGACAATTAGTAAAAAAAAAAAAAAAAAATTAAATTATTTTACCTTGTACCTAGATCCACCAGGCCTGTTTGGTGCCTGTTTCAGTACTTCAGACATCTGGAAGGTCACATCCTCCTCCTCAACTTGTGGATGTGCGTTGATAGATGATTCTGTAAAATTAAGTTATTTATATAATAATAAATTCAGTATAACAATAATATTCTGTAAAATTAAAAGTAATTTATACATCAATCAGATAAAACTCTCCAGAGATGGTGATACACAACATATAAAGGACAAGTTTCAGAACAAAATATGCATTTAGGAATAAGGTTTTGTACATGTAGGTAGCACATGAGAAAATAAGTGGAAGGTGATCAAGTTTATATTAACATGTTAATGACTTTGTTAAGGCTTTGCAAGAATGA
>NC_091236.1:934492-1131992 GCF_040958095.1 Procambarus clarkii | reverse complement strand
TTATCATAAATAACAATCTCAACAAAAATCAAACCAACTTAGTGGTTTGTAATGGTGAACAAAACATGCAGATACTTATATATAACCTGTGAATAGAGTGTAATAACACCAAAACTATTTGTTTATTGTTTTATGACCATAATAATTGAATCACTAATATGATTCACTAATATATAATCCTAATAATAATCACTAATATATAATCCATTGAGCATGCTGCATCTCTTTCAGTCTCTTTGCAATTTGAACAAGAGGGTTTTTAATTGATCGAACCATATTCTTAAAGTAAAGTAAATGAGATGTATTCCATATTTTGCAAAATATACGATGAAGGCACACAAACATTCATACCAAAACTGAAGGGCAGGATTTATGAGGAGACATTAGAGGCATTAAATATTCCAAACTAGAAGACAGAAGGAAAAGAGGAGATATGATCACTACGTACAAAACAGTAACAGGAATTGATAAACTTGATAGGGAAGATTTCCCGAGACCTGGAATTTCAAGAACAAGAGGTTATAGATTTAAACGAACTAAACAAAGATGCCGAAGAAATGTAAGACAATTCACTTGTGAATTGATTCACAATCAATGCGCTCCCACACGGGAAGAAGGGATACTCTGTAATTCATGTACTTATTTATTAACCCCCTTAACAACCCCCCATATACACTCACACCAATAACAATAATAATAATAACTTTACCACACTATCTTACGTTAAAAGCCTTGGTCCACGTAGGCAGGATACAAGGTTTACACTAATAACAAGCTAGGGTAAAGTACTACTGGATAAGCACTGAAGCTGGATGCAGCTTAGGTAGTGAAACCACGTGGGACCCTAATACAAAACACAACACTTAGGGGTACCCAAAACACTGGCAAATACTATCCCCAGGACTCACCGATATTACTACCAGAGTAGGTACATTTAGAAATCATACAATACTTAACTTTAGGGTACAGGAACTTAAAGTAAGGGAAATAAGTAAGAGGAGAAGGGAGGAGATGAGGGGGTGCAGCCACAGAGTAGGTCTCGTCCGCACGAACGCCAGCCAGAGAAGGCCCTTCTAGCGACCAGCTAGGCCTCCCATGTCGTGGTGCCGGAAGGAGCCTAATTGATCGTGCAGCTAAGCACATTAAAGATCTTCCCCTATGCAATGTATTGTTACTTTACAAATGATTAGAAAGTATTAGTAAGCAAAGTTGGTGCCTATGTTATTATTTAATAATCAACCCCCAGCTCAGTCATTAAATGCTCTTTGAGAAACAACAATAGTCTTACGTCTGGCAGGGAAGATACAAACAATTGCCGCTAGTGATGCACCCAACTGTACTACCAGAAAGTTTAATAGCTCAATTTTGACCTCTGGTTTCCACTGGAGAACCCAGGGTCGTAACACTCCTCCCCCCTTCAGAGAAAAAAAAAATGTGACTACTAGAATAGTAGCCATATTTTTTGTAAGAGTATACAGAGAATAAAAAGAAAAAACATATGACAAAAACAAAAAATCAATCAAAAACAATTTCTCTGCAAAAAAAAATACAAAGGAGTTCTCTGAAAGAAAAAAAAAACATACACAAAAAAATAAAAGAACAGGGAAGTAAATAAATTGGACACGGAATATTTAATGTCACAGGAGAACCTAAAAAAAAATTAACTAAAGCATGACAGTTGGTAAATGGCTTTCTGTGGCTCAGATGAATGTTATTCAGGCAACCGGGACAGAGCGTCGGCTATCACGTTGAGTCTGCCCGGTAGGTGGGTAATGGAAAGATTGAAGTCCTGTAGGTACAATGCCCACCTGAGGATGCGTTTATTCTTACCCTTCATCTGAGTCAGGAAAACTAGTGGGTTATGGTCCGTGTACACTTCCACTATATTACCTGTGAGGTAAACTTCGAACTTTTTACACGTTAACACTAGCGCCAACGCCTCTTTTTCTACCACTGAATAATTGTGTTGCGCCTTGTCGAATTTCACAGAGTAATAATATACTGGGTGTTCCACCTGATCATCCCCAGTTTGCAACAACACTGCACCAGCACCCGAGTCAGACGCGTCAACATGAATTTTAAACGGTCGGTCGAACCTTGGACTAGCAAGCACTGGGGCGGAAGCTAAGATCAATTTCAAATTTTTAAATGCCTCTGCACAGTCTGATGACCACTTAAGAGCCCTGGCTCGGCCGGATGAGGCCGTGCTGGAGCAAGAAGTCGACCTCCTTCCGTACGATGGCCTTCTTTTCTGGACTCATCCGATAGGGTTGAAGGCGAATGGGAGTGTAGTCCGTCAACTCGACATCATGGCAAATAGCATCAGTCTGGGTCGGGACCTCCCCGAACAGACTGGAGAATTCATCAACCAACGACTGCACCTCTTCACGTTGGGCCATCTGCAAATGGGACAGTCCTTCCTCCACAGCATTCACAGAACTAGAATTATTGAAAATGAGATTAGTTGGGTCCCCAGAACAATCATCCCCTCTCTCACTGGAAATGGAAACATTGGTTAGTGCAATGGGCCTGTGGCCCTGGAACTTCTTCATCCGATTTACATGTATGAGCATTACCTGGTTACGTTTGTCAGAGTGCCTCACTTTGTACGTGAGGTCCCCAGTCTTTTCTGTCACAATGTAGGGGCCTTCGTACTTGTGGGACATAGTGTTCCCTAGTCGAGGCTTTAATACCAGGACAGGGTCGCCAGGCTGAAATACCCGTAACTTAGATTTAGCATCGTTACGTTCTTTCATCTTTTCTTGGGCCTTGCCAAGATACTTTAATGCAGCCGCCTTGCAGTCCTTGAGTCTCTGATGGTGTTGCGCAAAGAAAGCCGAACCTTCGGTTAACGTTACGTTCCCTAACAGATTCTCCTGTAACATTTGCAAGGGTCCACGAACTTTATGGCCAAAGACTAACTCAAAAGGAGAACAACCCAGTGAACTTTGTAATCCCTCTCTAGCCGCAAACAAAACATACGGTAAATTCTCATCCCAGAAGGTGTGGGAACTCTCGCACGATGTCTTCAACATCTGCTTCAGAGTTAGATGGAAACGTTCAATTACCCCCTGACTCTGTGGATGGTATGGGCTGGAAACCTTATGAGTTATTCCATGTTCCTTACAAAATTGCTCAAAAACATCAGACTTAAAATTAGTACCATTGTCAGTTTGCACGACCCGAGGCAGTCAAAAAGTGGAAAAAAATTGCAACATACGAGCAACAACAGTTTTTGCTCGGATGTTCCTTACAGCAAAAGCCTCTGGGTAACGAGTAGTGATACACATCATTGTGATTAGGTAAATATTACCAGACTTAGTTCTAGGTAATGGTCCAACACAGTCCATTACCACATGAGAAAATGGTTCCTCTGGCACGACAATAGGCCTTAGAGGAGCTTTAGGTGGAGTCTGGTTTGGTTTCCCAACCAGTTGACAAACAATACACGCATTACAAAATTTTGCCACATCGCTTTTCAGCTTGGGCCAGAAAAAATACTTTAAAATTTTGTGATACGTAATATTTATACCTTGATGTCCCCCCATAGGATCATCATGAGCAGCTGCCAAAACTCTTTCTCTATAGCAGGTCGGCAACATAACCTGGTGGACTACCTCCCACTCATTTGACAAGGGAGCACTCTGTGGTCTCCATTTTCTCATCAAAATCCGATCATTGTAGTAGTACCCAGTTGCTGCGTCTACAATTTCCTCCATAGAGACGGCTGTCTCATGACAATCTGCAAGAGTGGGGTCAGCTTTCTGTAACTCACTCAAGGAGGCATCTAGGCCTTGGTCAGATGCCATTGGCCGAGGCTCAACAGTGTTCTCCTCCACCTCCCCACAACTCTCGGTAGATGGCGGTGGCAGGCTCTCCACAATGTCCTCGGCCACGTCATCGAGTCGGGCCATGAATGTGTCCACGAGGTCCACTTGGTTTTCACCACTCGGAAAGCTCCTCGTGACCTCAGGATTTACCACCTTGGCAAGCACAGGGCTGCCCTTACATTTAAGTCCCATAGACCTGGTCACCGCGCACGCAGGGTACACAACATTATCCTCTGCGGCGGGTGGATCCAGGCAAACCTTAGGGGTAGGCAACATAATAGGCAGTCTGGAGTTCCCTACCTTATCCCCTGCTAAATCATTACCAACTATTACATCAACATTAGGGAAAGGTAGGTATGAAGTGACTCCGACTGTACAAACACCCTTGTGGAAATCAGATTCCAGGGTAACCTTATGGAGGGGTACTGCTCGAGTATCACTAGTGACACCCTCGACCAGTACCACCTCTCCAGTGTCGAGAGTGTTGGCACCTTGCAATGCACTCTCTAAAATTAAAGTCTGGATGGCACCGGTGTCTCGGAAGATCACCACGTCCTTCCAGGAAGAACCCTCAGACAAAAGTAGTCTCCCTTTCGATAAGAATGGGGTAAGCAAGTCCAACCACTGTGGGTTGGAGGTCTTACTCCCTAACCCTTCTGAAGGCCTCAAGCCCTGTGTCACAACTAGAGCATTGGGTCTTTTTTCCGGGTACAGTTGCCAACAACGGCTAATAGTGTGGTTTGGACGATTACAGTGACCACAAAAACGTCGGGGAGAAGAGACATTACTAATAGAATTACCCTTCGGTTCACCCTTAGGTGCCGTGGGGCTAGACACTTTAACAGGGTTAGTTATGTCTGAAACAGAAGGTGCATTAGGTAAAGGGTTACAATGAGCTGGTCTGGACTGGCTGTGGGTATAAGTTTTGCTACTCTGTGGGGTATAATTATTTTTATTGGGCCTTTTGCCCGCCAATTGGTAGTTTTCTGCCAACTTGGCCAAATCCCCTATTTTAGAATTTACCTCTACCCTTCCTCTAATGTAATTTGAACCATTCTCTGGCATAATATCTATAAAATGCTCCATTTAAATTAAGTTCCTGAGAGCCTCGTATGTTTTGGCTTTCGCCGAGCGAATCCATCTATCAAACAATCTAATTTGATCACTAACAAATTCAGTGAGCGGTTGGTTGTGAGTAGGCCTAAGGTTGCGATAAACTTGGCGGTGAGCTTCAGGAGTAATTTCATATGCCCGCAAAATACATTCCCTGACTTTATCATATTCGAAACACTCGTCGTCAGGCATGTTTATAAAAATATCTTGTGCTTTACCCCTAAGTCTTCCCTGTAGGATTTTCACCCACTCTTCCTTTGGCCAGTTCATGGATATGGCCAATCTCTGAAAATGGTTGAAAAACCTTTCAGGGTCTGACTCGGAAAATTCAGGCAAATTATGCTTTTTCTCATAATGCCTGGGGTTTGAATCCCCTGCAGGTGGAGGTCCAGTGGCATTCGCTTTAATTCTAGCCTCCTCGGTTTTGAGTCTTTGCTCCTCTAATTTTATTTTTGCTAACTCTAAAGCTAATTCTCTATCCTTATGAGCTGCACTTTCTGCTTGGCTAGGCTGGCATAAAGGTGTATCACTTGCCAATAGTTCTTCATCAATACAATGTTGTAATATTTCATTCACCAAAGTCCACTTTTTATCCGCGTCATTTAATTCTAGGCCAAATTCCTTGCCTAACAATACTAAATTAGACTTGGTAAGTTTCTTTATCTCTACTGCTGAAGGCTCACCTGCCAGTCTCTGCATTTCAGATGACATCACTAATAATTTTAGCTCCCAGCCAAAGAAAAAATTAAAAAATAAAAATTGGAAAAAAAACAAAAATTTGCACGGCCCCTAACACAAGGCCACACTAACCTTAATCGTGAAGGGATCCAGCTGGGTGTCCAGTCAGTGCAAGAATGTCCTTTGCTAGAAGAGCTGGACCCTAGGCTAGCACACAACCGTTCTGCGGAAAACAAAAAATTTTAATTTTGGCACTCAAGAATCTAATTTTTTTACACTTATAATGTTCCTCCCGGACTGGCCAACCACTTGTTATAAATAATGGTGTGGGGCTTCTATGGGGGACTGGTACTATTAAGGGGTAAGGGTAGTTAGAAGACAGAGTATCAAATATGGGAGAGCTAAAAGGCCCGGCCCCCAAAATAAACTATCCACAGTAGTAATAACTTGCTACAAGACCATATATGTTAGTCTAAGGGTTGATCAATGCGCTCCCACACGGGAAGAAGGGATACTCTGTAATTCATGTACTTATTTATTAACCACCTTAACAACCCCTCATATACACTCACACCAATAACAATAATAATAATAACTTTACCACACTATCTTACGTTAAAAGCCTTGGTCCACGTAGGCAGGATACAAGGTTTACACTAATAACAAGCTAGGGTAAAGTACTACTGGATAAGCACTGAAGCTGGATGCAGCTTAGGGTAGTGAAACCACGTGGGACCCTAATACAAAACACAACACTTAGGGGTACCCAAAACACTGGCAAATACTATCCCCAGGACTCACCGATATTACTACCAGAGTAGGTACATTTAGAAATCATACAATACTTAACTTTAGGGTACAGGAACTTAAAGTAAGGGAAATAAGTAAGAGGAGAAGGGAGGAGATGAGGGGGTGCAGCCACAGAGTAGGTCTCGTCCGCACGAACGCCAGCCAGAGAAGGCCCTTCTAGCGACCAGCTAGGCCTCCCATGTTGTGGTGCCGGAAGGAGCCTAATTGATCGTGCAGCTAAGCACATTAAAGATCTTCCCCTATGCAATGTATTGTTACTTTACAAATGATTAGAAAGTATTAGTAAGCCAAGTTGGTGCCTATGTTATTATTTAATAATCAACCCCCAGCTCAGTCTTTAAATGCTCTTTGAGAAACAACAATAGTCTTACGTCTGGCAGGGAAGATACAAACAATTGCCGCTAGTGATGCACCCAACTGTACTACCAGAAAGTTTAATAGCTCAATTTTGACCTCTGGTTTCCACTGGAGAACTCAGGGTCGTAACATCCCCCAATCCTTCCTTCTTCGTAAGCCTCTCCTTGAATCTCGTCCTTTAAATTTCTGTAATTATCTTCACCTTCCCTATAATGATCCCTTCTCTCTCTCTGAGCTTCAATCTGCCCTAGCCCTATGTGGTTCTACGGCAGCGGGCTCCGATGGCATTCATTATAAAATGCTTCGCCATCTCCCTCCGTGCACGTCTCAGTATTTACTGAGTCTGTACAATCGGGTCTGGTCGTCAGTCCCTGAAGACTGGCTCGATGCTGTTGTCCTCCCTGTTCGGAAACCAGGGTCTCTCGGGTCATCCCCCAAGGACTTCCGCCCTATTGCCTTCACGAGTTGTGTCTGCAAGCTCTTTAAACGTATGGTTAACGTTCGTTTGATGTGGTTCTTAGAACACTATCACCACCTCTCTCCTTCTCAATTTGGTTTTCGCAAGTGCCACAGCACAACGGATGTCCTGGTGAACTTAGAGGTCTATATTCGTACTGCTTTTGCTGCGAAGACCTCCGTTGTTGCCGTCCTTTTTGACCTGGAAAAGGCTTACAACACTACCAGGCGGTATCATATTCTGTCTCAACTTCATTCTTTAGGCCATCGTGGGAATCTCCCTCTCTTCCTCCAGAGCTTCCTCTCTTGTCGTTCCTTTCGTGTGCGGCTTGGTACTGCTCTCTCTGCCCCTTTTCAACAGTATGAGGGTGTACCCCAGGGTAGTGTTCTGAGCACTACTCTTTTTCTAGTTGCCCTCAACGTTCTTCTTTCCTCTCTTCCTTCTGGCGCCTTCTCTGCTCTCTATGTTGATGATCTTACCCTTTGCTGTCGGGGTGATGATTCACCTTTCCTTCAACGGCGGCTTCATCTTGCGATTGATGCCGTGTCGTCTTGGGCTTCATGTTCTATCATGGCTTCAAGTTCTCTGCGTCTAAGACTTGTGCTATGACTTTTACTCGGAAGCATGTCGTTCTTCGTCGCTTTATGGTCATCCCATTGTGTACAGGGATTCCGCAACGCTTTTGGGGTTAATCTTTGACACTCGTTTGTCTTGGTCAGCCCATATCTCTTACCTCCGAGTTGAGTGCTCTAAGGCCCTTAACCTCCTTAAGGTTTTGTCCCATACTTCTTGGGGAGCGGATAGGCGCATGCTCCTCTATTTGCACTCCTCTCTCGTCCTGTCTAAACTCGATTATGGTTGCCCTGCATACTCTTCTGCTTCTCCTCCTACTCTTCGCCGTCTTGATGCTTTGCACCATACTGGGTTGCATCGCAGCTCTGGTGCCTTTCGTTCGACTCCCGCCCTCAGTTTGTATGTTGACACTGGCTTTCTCTCTCTTCAGGACCGCCGTGATCGCTACTGTCTTCACTATCTTGCGCGGTCCTTCCAACATCCTTCCTCTCGCCTCTGTCGTGCATTGACTTTTCCTCCTCCTGTAGTTCCTGTTCCTCTTCATCGTCTTCCACTTTCTGTCCGGTTATCTCGCTTACAGGATTCTCTTTCTGTTCATATTTCTAATGTTTCTCCTCATATTGTTCCTTCCTTACCTCCGTGGAGAGTCCCCCTTCCCAAGTCTTGTACGTCCTTGACTAGTATTACTAAAGCCTTTACCCCTCCTACAATTCTGAAAAGCCTCTTCCTTGAGCACTTTTCTTCGCACTCCCACTCTATTTCCATCTTCACCGATGGGTCTAAGTCTGCGGACGGTGTGGGCTACTCTGTTGTTTTTCCTGACCGTACTTATATGTGTCGCCTCCCTTCAGAGGCTAGCGTCTTTACGGCAGAACTTTATGCTATTGTCTATGCTCTTCGTCTCTTGCTTTCTCATTCTCATTCCTCCTTTGTGGTTGTAGTTGACTCTCGTAGTGCCCTCATGGCTCTAGGGTCCTTTAATCCTGTCCATCCGGTGGTCATCGAGATTCAACATTGGCTGTTTCTTATTTCTAGTAAATTTAAATCAGTAGAGTTTTGCTGGGTTCCCAGCCATATTGGTGTTTCTTTCAATGAGCATGTGGATGCTGCCGCTAAGGAAGCTATCCATTCTTGTCCCATCTCCCGTAAAGGTATTCCTTATTCCGACTTTTATCCTGTTATTCATTCCTCCATTCTTGCCTGTTGGCAGGGTTGTTGGTCCTCTGTGGTTAGTAACAAGCTGCGTACTCTCAAACATAGTGTGTCTCAGTGGCCTTCCTCCTGTCACCGTAACCGGCGGTGGGAAACTGCATTGGCACGGCTGCGGGTTGGCCATACTCACTTAACCCACGGTCACTTAATGGAGCGCCGCCCTGCTCCTTATTGTCCGAATTGCGTTGTCCCTCTTACAGTTGTGCATATCCTTGTTGAATGTCCTGACTTCCAGAACGAGCGTGTGTCTTGCTTTCCGACCGTCCCTCGCGGTCACTTCTCCCTCGATAGAATTCTAGGTGAATCGGATACTTTTGATATCGTTCGCCTTATGCGTTTTTGTTCTCGTATTGGCATTCTTGGTGATATTTCGCGCCCTCTGATTATTTCGCACTTGGATGGTGCTACATAGCCTTCCCAGTTTGGTGCCTTTTTTTGATAATTACCTCTCGACTTCTACATTTATTTTTTACATATACATTTATTTATTTACATATATTTATTTTATTTATTTATTTATATTACATTTACATTATTTATTTACATTTACATATAATTACTTCTACATTTTCTCGAGAGTTTGGTGGAACCGCTCGATTTCCCCTTGACTCTGAGGATGGTAAGGACTGGACAAATTATGCTGAATACCAAATGAATTACAAAAGGTTTTTAATTTGGTGGAACAAAAATTGCTCCCATTATTAGTTTGAATTATTTGGGGCATACCAAATAGTGAGAAAAATCGTTCGAACTGCCTTATAATTGTAGAAGCTCTAATGTTACGTAAGGCATATACTTCAGGTGGTCATACATAAAATTGTAAACATATACATATTTCCGGATTTGGTACGGGGTAAAGGTCCGACGCAGTTCAGCACCACACGTGTAAAAGGCTCCTCTGGCTCTACAATAGGGTATAATGGTGCTCGTGGCACAGTCTGATTAGGCTTACCAACAGTTTGACACACAACACAATTGTGGCAATATCTGACCATATTTTTTTTGAGTTTTGGCCAATAGAAAAATTTCCATATCTTATAGGTAATGCCTTGGTGACCTCCCATCAGGTCATCATTGGCAGCTTGCAATACCTGCTCCCTATACTCTGTTGACACAACGAGCTGGGTCTTAGACTCACAATCATCTGATGAGGGAGTTCCTGATGGTGTCCATCTTCTCATCAGACATCGATCATTGAAATAACAACCCGTACTCTCCTCCAAAATATCAATGGAGTATGTTGCTTCTGAATAATATTAAGCTAGACTGGGTGTGAGGGGATGGTTCACCAGCTCACTTACAATACTGCTCTTATGCCTGTGGGAGCCAGTACACTTGTTAAGTGGGCGGACTTAAGTTTGGTTACCAGCAACTGAAACATCTAGTGTTTGGGCTCATGTGAGAGCCCCAGTCATCAGCAGTCCAGTAATGTTACCCTGGCCGGGGTAGCACGTCTGTGGACAGTGCTAGAGCCGATAGCATCATCTCATTGTATGGCATGAAGCGAGACTCGACTTTGGGCGGGAACAGCTAGGCCGCAGGTGTGGGGTGAGCTGCGGGCCTCCCACGCTCGCTGGCCACTTGAGTCGTCGTCATGGAAACCGCCGCCATCTTGGAGTTGCCCTAGGACCCTTGCTACACCGTCGCTGATTGGATGAGAGGGGTAGGCCGCTGTATGCCTCTCATTGGTTATTTCGAGGAGGACGCGGGAATCGTCGGTGTAAGCATCATTCTGAACCCAGCTGCCACTCTGTCAAGACGCTTCCTGTACTCAATTTGGCCAAATTGAAGTATAGGGCGTGGTGGTGGCTGGATTACTCAACTGCTTCACTTCCTGCTTCACCAACGACAGCGGTCGTCCCAGAATCCGGCCGAAGTCGTCGCTTGGAGGGGAGAAAGACATTGTGTACAGTGGGTAGAGGTACAGTGATCTGGGATTGTGGGGTAATGTGCATACGAGTAGTAACAGACTCGTAGATCGCATACCAGTGATGATTAGACTTGCTAGTGCTCTGTAGCAGTCGATGGGAATGGGGAAATTCGTGTCTGTGTTTAAGGCAGATTTCCCATGTTTGTGTAAGACGCTATCGTTGTGTGCGTTACCTGGGTACGAACGATTCACTTCACCGGTGGGTCGAGGGTGCGAGCCGAGCTGTGGTGTGAGTGGGAGAGGTTCGAGTGCGAGCCAATTGTACGTAAAATACCACGCGAGTTACTACCACCGCCTACGCCACCTACTACTGCCGTGAGCGAGCCAGCCACCCGTAGCGGGGTGCCTGGTGTATGGGAATGGTGTGTAAGCCGGCAGTATGAATGAGTAAGTACCTATGTGTGTATTTCTGGTGATCAGTTAGTCTCTAAAAGCTTGAATTCGAGGTCAAGTGTTCCGTCACATTGTCACGTAGCACCTGTGAGGTGGAAGTGAAGTGTGGACGAGGAGATAATCACCCTTTATTGTCATCTTGTTAGTCCAGAGGGACTTCCGTCTTGTGTACACAGACGTACAGTGTGTGTGTGTGTGTGTGTGTGTGGGTACACACGGGAACAGGGTATACATAGATTAGCCAAGGACTGAGAGGATGTCCATGAAATAATTATATTATTCCATTGTGGTAATTAAATCATTTTTGATCGTCCGTGGGACGGAGTGATATCATTTCTATGTGCGGTCTTGCAGGTGTGGAATTCCAACACTGAGCGCTCAGGTATGTGTAACGCCAGTGATTCCTGGCAATGATTATTGTGGAGTGTACCACAGTGTGGTCTAAATTTCTTGTATTGTTCCCAGGGCCGTGACAAGTGTGATATATATATATATATATATATATATATATATATATATATATATATATATATATATATATATATATATATATATATATATATATATATGTATTGTGGTTGCAATATTAACGTAATTTTGGTAGAATTTGGTGAGTGACGAGGCTGTCTGGAGAGACCGCCATTGCTCTGTCGAGTAACGTAACTCTCGAGAGTGTTTATCGGCATGAGTGATCGATAAATCACTCACCCATGTGATTTAGGAGTGCGAGATCTCCTTAGTGTTCCCAATAACGTTTGATAGCTGTAGGCTACATGTGTCAGCAGTAATTATATATATATATATATATTAGTATATTTTGGTAGCAGTCTTTCCTGTAGACATATATTATTAAATATGACCGAAAAAGTAAGATTAATAATTCTAACACGAATTTTCTCAATCTTTCGTACTTTACGCTTCACTGTTGGAGGTAAATCAAAAATCACTTCTCCAAAATTCATTTTTATTTCTAGTCTGACGCGACACGGGCGCGTTTCGTAAAACTTATTACATTTTCAAAGACTTCACAAATACACAACTGATTAGAACTTGCGTTTCTCTGATTTTATATCTACATTTGAGTGAGGTGGGAAGGGTGATGTGGCATTAACACAAGACAGAACAATAGGGGATATTAATAGGGTATTAAAAGTATCAACACAAGACAGAACAGAAACAATGGGTATTGAATAGAAGTGTTTGTAGAAAGCCTATTGGTCCATATTTCTTGATGCTTCTATATTGGAGCGGAGTCTTGAGGTGGGTAGAATATAGTTGTGCAATAATTGGCTGTTGATTGCTGGTGTTGACTTCTTGATGTGTAGTGCCTCGCAAACGTCAAGCCGCCTGCTATCGCTGTATCTATCGATGATTTCTGTGTTGTTTACTAGGATTTCTCTGGCGATGGTTTGGTTATGGGAAGAGATTATATGTTCCTTAATGGAGCCCTGTTGCATAAGCAACCATAATGCAACCATTTTATGCATAAGCATAAAATCAGAGAAACGCAAGTTCTAATCAGTTGTGTATTTGTAAAGTCTTTGAAAATGTAATAAGTTTTACGAAACGCGCCCGTGTCGCGTCAGACTAGAAATAAAAATGAATTTTGGAGAAGTGATTTTTGATTTACCTCCAACAGTGAAGCGTAAAGTACGAAAGATTGAGAAAATTCGTGTTAGAATTATTAATCTTACTTTTTCGGTCATATTTAATAATATATATATATATATATATATATATATATATATATATATATATATATATATATATATATATATATATATATATATATATATACATATATATATATATATATATATATATATATATATATATATATATATATATATATATATATATATATATATATATATATATATATATATATATGCAGAATAACCACATGTGAAAAATAGAATATGCTTAACTCGTTTTCGGCTAATTCCCCTTCATCAGAGCAAAGTAGAATGAAGATAACATTGCTGATCAGACCTTTATATCCGCTGGGCAAATCACCTGACCACCAAAAATAAGTGGAGGAAAGGAATTATAAGAAAGAAGGTAACTGCAGAAGGCCTATTGGCCCATACGAGGCAGCTCCTATTAATATCTCCAAGTGCCATACGTGTTAAATGATTGCTATATTGTTTTGACGTGCTATATTGAGGCTTAAATAGGGATCCAACTTGTACATACCGGGGCTCACATTAAGGCTGTTGTTACAATGTTTGATCAGAGCAGACTCGATCACGTTTCGTTCAACAAAATCCTTACTTTTAACAATACATTTTGCCCCTGTGAAGTCGATAGAATGATTACATAAACTGGAATGTAAATACAATGCACTGGATTGCTGGGCTGTACGACTAGCATATGAATGCTGTTTTAAACGCGAGGAAAGAGATTTACCTGTCTGGCCGATGTAAACACATGCACACTCATTACAAGGGATGGAATACACACAACCTGCTACAGACAAGGGCGAGTTCTTAATTAACATGGACTTAACTGTATTATCATTTTTGAACACTAGATTAATATTATGGTTCTTCAGGGCTGGGGCAAGATTTACTAGACCCTCAGAATATGGTAATACCAACGAATTTTTCAGTTCTGGTTTAGACTTAGTAGTCTGTTTGTAGAAAGTCCTTTTTGCTTGACCAAACGCAAGATCCAAGATCGATTTTGGGTATTTTAACTTCTTCCCAATTTCAAATATATTTTCTATTTCTTCGTCGAAAAATTCCGGACTGCAAACTCTCAGTGCTCTGAGAAACATACTAGAAAAAACTGCCCGCTTGACCTGAACATGATGATTTGAATAGAAATGTACATACGAGCACACATTGGTAGGTTTCCTATACACATTGAATTTGAAACTCCTACCAATTCTATGAATCATGATGTCTAAAAAAGGCAGAACACCATTCACTTCGTTCTCTATTGTGAATTTAATTGACGGAACCAGCGAATTAATTTGATTGAGAAAATCAGTTTCGTCATGATTAACCGGCCACAGGCACAAAATATCGTCAACGTACCTGTACCAAAGCAAATTTGAGGGTAAAATCCTGGGAAGGATATTTGTTTCGAAACATTCCATGTACAGATTGCTCAAAACAGGGGAGAGGGGATTACCCATCGCCATGCCAAATGTTTGTTTATAAAATGAATCATTAAAGCTGAAATAATTATCTTTAATGCACAATTTTATAAGTTCAATAATGGTGTTAGTAGGCAAAGTTAAATTATACCTTGGGAGTAGATCCCGTAAGAATAACAACAGATCATCAACAGGAACCCTAGTGAACAGAGCCGTCACATCAAAACTCACAAGTTTAAAATCATAATTTAATTTCAAACTAGACAACTTGTTAACCAAGTCCAAGTTGTTTGTTATGTGTGAGTTGGAAATGGAACCTACTACTGGAGACAAGACTTGGACAAGCCATTTGGAAAGTCTATATGCCACAGATCCAACAGAACTAATAATAGGTCTTGCAGGATTATTCGGTTTGTGTGTTTTATTAAGCCCATATAGATATGGGAGAGAAGGGGAACGACTTAAAAACTTAGGAATCAACTCCTTATCGTTCTTGAGCACGGTTTTAAGAGTTTTGTTGAAATGAGCAATAACTCTTTCAATAGGGTCACTATTAACAGGTAAGTGTCTCTGTCCTCCAATAACTGATTCATTTTTTGGACGTAGTCTTCTTTGTCCATGATAACAACAGCATTGGATTTATCAGCTTTAGTGATATGTAGAGAGTTATCTTTTTTGAGGGTTTTGAACGCTCGCATAAACTTCTCTGGACAATTAGGCACAGTACCCTTAAGTAAAGAACCGTACACCATTCCCTTGCAAATATTGCTATCATCAGCTGAAATCTCACTAGATTTCTCCAAATTGCAAAAACTTTTGGCAATATTTGCATAATTCACATCTCTATTTGATATGGAGAAACTCAGACCGTAACCAAGAGCAGTCATCGTATCATTATCAAGTTGTTTACTAGAGAGATTAATAACAAAGTCAGTGTTGGCGTGTTTATTCCAATCACTTTGTTGAATGAGCCTATTTAATTTTGAATCAAGCTTCGTACTTACATTCGTGCAGGCAGATCTCATAGCGGTGTAACAATAATCCATCATCGGGCTTGATTCAAAATTAAATAGGCTCATTCAACAAAGTGATTGGAATAAACACGCCAACACTGACTTTGTTATTAATCTCTCTAGTAAACAACTTGATAATGATACGATGACTGCTCTTGGTTACGGTCTGAGTTTCTCCATATCAAATAGAGATGTGAATTATGCAAATATTGCCAAAAGTTTTTGCAATTTGGAGAAATCTAGTGAGATTTCAGCTGATGATAGCAATATTTGCAAGGGAATGGTGTACGGTTCTTTACTTAAGGGTACTGTGCCTAATTGTCCAGAGAAGTTTATGCGAGCGTTCAAAACCCTCAAAAAAGATAACTCTCTACATATCACTAAAGCTGATAAATCCAATGCTGTTGTTATCATGGACAAAGAAGACTACGTCCAAAAAATGAATCAGTTATTGGAGGACAGAGACACTTACCTGTTAATAGTGACCCTATTGAAAGAGTTATTGCTCATTTCAACAAAACTCTTAAAACCGTGCTCAAGAACGATAAGGAGTTGATTCCTAAGTTTTTAAGTCGTTCCCCTTCTCTCCCATATCTATATGGGCTTAATAAAACACACAAACCGAATAATCCTGCAAGACCTATTATTAGTTCTGTTGGATCTGTGGCATATAGACTTTCCAAATGGCTTGTCCAAGTCTTGTCTCCAGTAGTAGGTTCCATTTCCAACTCACACATAACAAACAACTTGGACTTGGTTAACAAGTTGTCTAGTTTGAAATTAAATTATGATTTTAAACTTGTGAGTTTTGATGTGACGGCTCTGTTCACTAGGGTTCCTGTTGATGATCTGTTGTTATTCTTACGGGATCTACTCCCAAGGTATAATTTAACTTTGCCTACTAACACCATTATTGAACTTATAAAATTGTGCATTAAAGATAATTATTTCAGCTTTAATGATTCATTTTATAAACAAACATTTGGCATGGCGATGGGTAATCCCCTCTCCCCTGTTTTGAGCAATCTGTACATGGAATGTTTCGAAACAAATATCCTTCCCAGGATTTTACCCTCAAATTTGCTTTGGTACAGGTACGTTGACGATATTTTGTGCCTGTGGCCGGTTAATCATGACGAAACTGATTTTCTCAATCAAATTAATTCGCTGGTTCCGTCAATTAAATTCACAATTGAGAACGAAGTGAATGGTGTTCTGCCTTTTTTAGACATCATGATTCATAGAATTGGTAGGAGTTTCAAATTCAATGTGTATAGGAAACCTACCAATGTGTGCTCGTATGTACATTTCTATTCAAATCATCATGTTCAGGTCAAGCGGGCAGTTTTTTCTAGTATGTTTCTCAGAGCACTGAGAGTTTGCAGTCCGGAATTTTTCGACGAAGAAATAGCAAATATATTTGAAATTGGGAAGAAGTTAAAATACCCAAAATCGATCTTGGATCTTGCGTTTGGTCAAGCAAAAAGGACTTTCTACAAACAGACTACTAAGTCTAAACCAGAACTGAAAAATTCGTTGGTATTACCATATTCTGAGGGTCTAGTAAATCTTGCCCCAGCCCTGAAGAACCATAATATTAATCTAGTGTTCAAAAATGATAATACAGTTAAGTCCATGTTAATTAAGAACTCGCCCTTGTCTGTAGCAGGTTGTGTGTATTCCATCCCTTGTAATGAGTGTGCATGTGTTTACATCGGCCAGACAGGTAAATCTCTTTCCTCGCGTTTAAAACAGCATTCATATGCTAGTCGTACAGCCCAGCAATCCAGTGCATTGTATTTACATTCCAGTTTATGTAATCATTCTATCGACTTCACAGGGGCAAAATGTATTGTTAAAAGTAAGGATTTTGTTGAACGAAACGTGATCGAGTCTGCTCTGATCAAACATTGTAACAACAGCCTTAATGTGAGCCCCGGTATGTACAAGTTGGATCCCTATTTAAGCCTCAATATAGCACGTCAAAACAATATAGCAATCATTTAACACGTATGGCACTTGGAGATATTAATAGGAGCTGCCTCGTATGGGCCAATAGGCCTTCTGCAGTTACCTTCTTTCTTATAATTCCTTTCCTCCACTTATTTTTGGTGGTCAGGTGATCAGCCCAGCGGATATAAAGGTCTGATCAGCAATCTTATCTTCATTCTACTTTGCTCTGATGAAGGCGAATTAGCCGAAAACGCGTTAAGCATTTTCTATTTTTCACATGTGGTTATTCTGCATACTTGGATCAGTGTTTTTGTGATCATTGTTGCATATATATATATATTATATATATATATATATATATATATATATATATATATATATATATATATATATATATATATATATATATATATATATATATATATATATATATATATTAGTATATTTTGGTAGCAGTCTTTCCTGTATACATATATTATTAAATATGACCGAAAAAGTAAGATTAATCATTCTAACACGAATTTTCTCAATCTTTCGTACATTTCGCTTCACTGTTGGAGGTAAATCAAAAATCAATTCTCCAAAATTCATTTTTATTTCTAGTCTGACGCGACAGGAGCGCGTTTCGTAAAACTTATTACATTTTCAAAGACTTTAGTTCACAAATACACAACTGAATAGAACTTACGCATCTCCGATTTTATATCTACATTTGAGTGAGGTGGAAGGGGTGATGTGGCATTAACACAAGACAGAACAAAATGTGGTATTAATAGGGTATTAATTTCATCAACACAAGACAGAACAAGAGTATTAATAGGGTATTAATTTCATCAACACAAGACAGAACACGAAACAATGGATATTGAATAGAAGTGTTTGTAGAAAGCCTATTGGTCCATATTTCTTGATGCTTCTATATTGGAGCGGAGTCTTGAGGTGGGTAGAATATAGTTGTGCAATAATTGGCTGTTGATTGCTGGTGTTGACTTCTTGATGTGTAGTGCCTCGCAAACGTCAAGCCGCCTGCTATCGCTGTATCTATCGATGATTTCTGTGTTGTTTACTAGGATTTCTCTGGCGATGGTTTGGTTGTGGGAAGAGATTATATGTTCCTTAATGGAGCCCTGTTGCTTATGCATCGTTAAACGCCTAGAAAGAGATGTTGTTGTCTTGCCTATATACTGGGTTTTTTGGAGCTTACAGTCCCCAAGAGGGCATTTGAAGGCATAGACGACGTTAGTGTCTTTTAAAGCGTTCTGTTTTGTGTCTGGAGAGTTTCTCATGAGTAGGCTGGCCGTTTTTCTGGATTTATAGTAAATCGTCAGTTGTATCCTCTGATTTTTGTCTGTAGGGATAACGTTTCTATTAACAATATCTTTCAGGACCCTTTCCTCCGTTTTATGAGCTGTGGAAAAGAAGTTCCTGTAAAATAGTCTAATAGGGGGTATAGGTGTTGTGTTAGTTGTCTCTTCAGAGGTTGCATGGCTTTTCACTTTCCTTCTTATGATGTCTTCGACGAAACCATTGGAGAAGCCGTTATTGACTAGGACCTGCCTTACCCTACAGAGTTCTTCGTCGACTTGCTTCCATTCTGAGCTGTGGCTGAGAGCACGGTCGACATATGCGTTAACAACACTCCTCTTGTACCTGTCTGGGCAGTTGCTGTTGGCATTTAGGCACATTCCTATGTTTGTTTCCTTAGTGTAGACTGCAGTGTGGAAACCTCCGCCCTTTTCCATGACTGTTACATCTAGAAAGGGCAGCTTCCCATCCTTTTCCATCTCATAAGTGAAACGCAGCACGGAACTCTGCTCAAATGCCTCCTTCAGCTCCTGCAGATGTCTGACATCAGGTACCTGTGTAAAAATGTCGTCAACATACCTGCAGTATATGGCCGGTTTCAAGTTCATGTCGACTAAGACTTTTTGCTCGATGGTACCCATGTAGAAGTTTGCAAACAGGACACCTAGGGGAGAACCCATGGCGACCCCATCTACTTGCTTATACATGTGCCCATCCGGGCTCAAGAAGGGTGCCTCTTTAGTACAAGCTTGGAGTAGTTTCCTCAGAATATTTTCTGGTATGTCAAGAGGAGTACAGGCTGGATCACGATACACTCTGTCGGCTATCATTCCGATTGTCTCGTCCACAGGTACGTTGGTAAACAGCGATTCTACGTCCAACGAGGCTCTTATCCCTGTGGCCCGTGTGCCCCGCAGTAAGTCAACAAATTCCTTGGAAATGTCAAGACGCACAAGCCTGGAAACCCACTTCGGCCAATCATTAGCCAGATACCCACACCCACGTACAGACTGGCGAAGCGACTCAACGGCCTGCTGACTCCTTATGTTCCTTGCGCCTTCAGCCTGAAGTCTCCAAAGGAATTTGTTGACTTACTGCGGGGCACACGGGCCACAGGGATAAGAGCCTCGTTGGACGTAGAATCGCTGTTTACCAACGTACCTGTGGACGAGACAATCGGAATGATAGCCGACAGAGTGTATCGTGATCCAGCCTGTACTCCTCTTGACATACCAGAAAATATTCTGAGGAAACTACTCCAAGCTTGTACTAAAGAGGCACCCTTCTTGAGCCCGGATGGGCACATGTATAAGCAAGTAGATGGGGTCGCCATGGGTTCTCCCCTAGGTGTCCTGTTTGCAAACTTCTACATGGGTACCATCGAGCAAAAAGTCTTAGTCGACATGAACTTGAAACCGGCCATATACTGCAGGTATGTTGACGACATTTTTACACAGGTACCTGATGTCAGACATCTGCAGGAGCTGAAGGAGGCATTTGAGCAGAGTTCCGTGCTGCGTTTCACTTATGAGATGGAAAAGGATGGGAAGCTGCCCTTTCTAGATGTAACAGTCATGGAAAAGGGCGGAGGTTTCCACACTGCAGTCTACACTAAGGAAACAAACATAGGAATGTGCCTAAATGCCAACAGCAACTGCCCAGACAGGTACAAGAGGAGTGTTGTTAACACATATGTCGACCGTGCTCTCAGCCACAGCTCAGAATGGAAGCAAGTCGACGAAGAACTCTGTAGGGTAAGGCAGGTCCTAGTCAATAACGGCTTCTCCAATGGTTTCGTCGAAGACATCATAAGAAGGAAAGTGAAAAGCCATGCAACCTCTGAAGAGACAACTAACACAACACCTATACCCCCTATTAGACTATTTTACAGGAACTTCTTTTCCACAGCTCATAAAACGGAGGAAAGGGTCCTGAAAGATATTGTTAATAGAAACGTTATCCCTACAGACAAAAATCAGAGGATACAACTGACGATTTACTATAAAACCAGAAAAACGGCCAGCCTACTCATGAGAAACTCTCCAGACACAAAACAGAACGCTTTAAAAGACACTAACGTCGTCTATGCCTTCAAATGCCCTCTTGGGGACTGTAAGCTCCAAAAAACCCAGTATATAGGCAAGACAACAACATCTCTTTCTAGGCGTTTAACGATGCATAAGCAACAGGGCTCCATTAAGGAACATATAATCTCTTCCCACAACCAAACCATCGCCAGAGAAATCCTAGTAAACAACACAGAAATCATCGATAGATACAGCGATAGCAGGCGGCTTGACGTTTGCGAGGCACTACACATCAAGAAGTCAACACCAGCAATCAACAGCCAATTATTGCACAACTATATTCTACCCACCTCAAGACTCCGCTCCAATATAGAAGCATCAAGAAATATGGACCAATAGGCTTTCTACAAACACTTCTATTCAATATCCATTGTTTCGTGTTCTGTCTTGTGTTGATGAAATTAATACCCTATTAATACTCTTGTTCTGTCTTGTGTTGATGAAATTAATACCCTATTAATACCACGTTTTGTTCTGTCTTGTGTTAATGCCACATCACCCCTTCCACCTCACTCAAATGTAGATATAAAATCGGAGATGCGTAAGTTCTATTCAGTTGTGTATTTGTGAACTAAAGTCTTTGAAAATGTAATAAGTTTTACGAAACGCGCTCCTGTCGCGTCAGACTAGAAATAAAAATGAATTTTGGAGAATTGATTTTTGATTTACCTCCAACAGTGAAGCGAAATGTACGAAAGATTGAGAAAATTCGTGTTAGAATGATTAATCTTACTTTTTCGGTCATATTTAATAATATATGTATACAGGAAAGACTGCTACCAAAATATACTAATATATATATATATATATATATATATATATATATATATATATATATATATATATATATATATATATATATATATATATATATATATATATATATATATATATATATATATATATATATAATATATATATATATGCAACAATGATCACAAAAACACTGATCCAAGTATGCAGAATAACCACATGTGAAAAATAGAAAATGCTTAACGCGTTTTCGGCTAATTCGCCTTCATCAGAGCAAAGTAGAATGAAGATAAGATTGCTGATCAGACCTTTATATCCGCTGGGCTGATCACCTGACCACCAAAAATAAGTGGAGGAAAGGAATTATAAGAAAGAAGGTAACTGCAGAAGGCCTATTGGCCCATACGAGGCAGCTCCTATTAATATCTCCAAGTGCCATACGTGTTAAATGATTGCTATATTGTTTTGACGTGCTATATTGAGGCTTAAATAGGGATCCAACTTGTACATACCGGGGCTCACATTAAGGCTGTTGTTACAATGTTTGATCAGAGCAGACTCGATCACGTTTCGTTCAACAAAATCCTTACTTTTAACAATACATTTTGCCCCTGTGAAGTCGATAGAATGATTACATAAACTGGAATGTAAATACAATGCACTGGATTGCTGGGCTGTACGACTAGCATATGAATGCTGTTTTAAACGCGAGGAAAGAGATTTACCTGTCTGGCCGATGTAAACACATGCACACTCATTACAAGGGATGGAATACACACAACCTGCTACAGGTTGAGTTCTTAATTTTCTTAATTGGGCGAGTTCTTAATTAACATGGACTTAACTGTATTATCATTTTTGAACACTAGATTAATATTATGGTTCTTCAGGGCTGGGGCAAGATTTACTAGACCCTCAGAATATGGTAATACCAACGAATTTTTCAGTTCTGGTTTAGACTTAGTAGTCTGTTTGTAGAAAGTCCTTTTTGCTTGACCAAACGCAAGATCCAAGATCGATTTTGGGTATTTTAACTTCTTCCCAATTTCAAATATATTTGCTATTTCTTCGTCGAAAAATTCCGGACTGCAAACTCTCAGTGCTCTGAGAAACATACTAGAAAAAACTGCCCGCTTGACCTGAACATGATGATTTGAATAGAAATGTACATACGAGCACACATTGGTAGGTTTCCTATACACATTGAATTTGAAACTCCTACCAATTCTATGAATCATGATGTCTAAAAAAGGCAGAACACCATTCACTTCGTTCTCAATTGTGAATTTAATTGACGGAACCAGCGAATTAATTTGATTGAGAAAATCAGTTTCGTCATGATTAACCGGCCACAGGCACAAAATATCGTCAACGTACCTGTACCAAAGCAAATTTGAGGGTAAAATCCTGGGAAGGATATTTGTTTCGAAACATTCCATGTACAGATTGCTCAAAACAGGGGAGAGGGGATTACCCATCGCCATGCCAAATGTTTGTTTATAAAATGAATCATTAAAGCTGAAATAATTATCTTTAATGCACAATTTTATAAGTTCAATAATGGTGTTAGTAGGCAAAGTTAAATTATACCTTGGGAGTAGATCCCGTAAGAATAACAACAGATCATCAACAGGAACCCTAGTGAACAGAGCCGTCACATCAAAACTCACAAGTTTAAAATCATAATTTAATTTCAAACTAGACAACTTGTTAACCAAGTCCAAGTTGTTTGTTATGTGTGAGTTGGAAATGGAACCTACTACTGGAGACAAGACTTGGACAAGCCATTTGGAAAGTCTATATGCCACAGATCCAACAGAACTAATAATAGGTCTTGCAGGATTATTCGGTTTGTGTGTTTTATTAAGCCCATATAGATATGGGAGAGAAGGGGAACGACTTAAAAACTTAGGAATCAACTCCTTATCGTTCTTGAGCACGGTTTTAAGAGTTTTGTTGAAATGAGCAATAACTCTTTCAATAGGGTCACTATTAACAGGTAAGTGTCTCTGTCCTCCAATAACTGATTCATTTTTTGGACGTAGTCTTCTTTGTCCATGATAACAACAGCATTGGATTTATCAGCTTTAGTGATATGTAGAGAGTTATCTTTTTTGAGGGTTTTGAACGCTCGCATAAACTTCTCTGGACAATTAGGCACAGTACCCTTAAGTAAAGAACCGTACACCATTCCCTTGCAAATATTGCTATCATCAGCTGAAATCTCACTAGATTTCTCCAAATTGCAAAAACTTTTGGCAATATTTGCATAATTCACATCTCTATTTGATATGGAGAAACTCAGACCGTAACCAAGAGCAGTCATCGTATCATTATCAAGTTGTTTACTAGAGAGATTAATAACAAAGTCAGTGTTGGCGTGTTTATTCCAATCACTTTGTTGAATGAGCCTATTTAATTTTGAATCAAGCCCGATGATGGATTATTGTTACACCGCTATGAGATCTGCCTGCACGAATGTAAGTACGAAGCTTGATTCAAAATTAAATAGGCTCATTCAACAAAGTGATTGGAATAAACACGCCAACACTGACTTTGTTATTAATCTCTCTAGTAAACAACTTGATAATGATACGATGACTGCTCTTGGTTACGGTCTGAGTTTCTCCATATCAAATAGAGATGTGAATTATGCAAATATTGCCAAAAGTTTTTGCAATTTGGAGAAATCTAGTGAGATTTCAGCTGATGATAGCAATATTTGCAAGGGAAAGGTGTACGGTTCTTTACTTAAGGGTACTGTGCCTAATTGTCCAGAGAAGTTTATGCGAGCGTTCAAAACCCTCAAAAAAGATAACTCTCTACATATCACTAAAGCTGATAAATCCAATGCTGTTGTTATCATGGACAAAGAAGACTACGTCCAAAAAATGAATCAGTTATTGGAGGACAGAGACACTTACCTGTTAATAGTGACCCTATTGAAAGAGTTATTGCTCATTTCAACAAAACTCTTAAAACCGTGCTCAAGAACGATAAGGAGTTGATTCCTAAGTTTTTAAGTCGTTCCCCTTCTCTCCCATATCTATATGGGCTTAATAAAACACACAAACCGAATAATCCTGCAAGACCTATTATTAGTTCTGTTGGATCTGTGGCATATAGACTTTCCAAATGGCTTGTCCAAGTTTTGTCTCCAGTAGTAGGTTCCATTTCCAACTCACACATAACAAACAACTTGGACTTGGTTAACAAGTTGTCTAGTTTGAAATTAAATTATGATTTTAAACTTGTGAGTTTTGATGTGACGGCTCTGTTCACTAGGGTTCCTGTTGATGATCTGTTGTTATTCTTACGGGATCTACTCCCAAGGTATAATTTAACTTTGCCTACTAACACCATTATTGAACTTATAAAATTGTGCATTAAAGATAATTATTTCAGCTTTAATGATTCATTTTATAAACAAACATTTGGCATGGCGATGGGTAATCCCCTCTCCCCTGTTTTGAGCAATCTGTACATGGAATGTTTCGAAACAAATATCCTTCCCAGGATTTTACCCTCAAATTTGCTTTGGTACAGGTACGTTGACGATATTTTGTGCCTGTGGCCGGTTAATCATGACGAAACTGATTTTCTCAATCAAATTAATTCGCTGGTTCCGTCAATTAAATTCACAATAGAGAACGAAGTGAATGGTGTTCTGCCTTTTTTAGACATCATGATTCATAGAATTGGTAGGAGTTTCAAATTCAATGTGTATAGGAAACCTACCAATGTGTGCTCGTATGTACATTTCTATTCAAATCATCATGTTCAGGTCAAGCGGGCAGTTTTTTCTAGTATGTTTCTCAGAGCACTGAGAGTTTGCGGTGCTGCTGTTTACACTGACAGCGAACAGGCATATTGGAGACTGGGAGGACCAGTATCATCAACCGAAACTGAGTTGTTTGCCATGCAACAGGCATTCGCATGTGTGATGCACATAATATTCAAAATGCAAAAGACTCAACAGCTGCACTTCAAATATTAGGAGTGAAAAAAACAGTAAGAAACACAACATGGAAATAATTACCACCATTTTGTATCTATGATCAGTAGTTAAAGGCAAAAGACATAACATCACTCTAAACTGGAATCCATCCCTCTTGGAATCCCATTGAATGAGAAAAACGAAGAAACTGCTAAATTGGCAACTCGTCATCCAGTGATCCACAAAACAATGCAGCACAGCCGAGAGAACATAAAAGACACCTTAAGCAAAAAACTTTCAGACCTGAACAAAGCCCATCTACAACAGACACTAGCAGAAGGTTCACCCTCTGCAATATGGTATCTTCAAGCCACCAAGTTAGGGAGATTAAATATCCCAAAAGGAATCCACAGGGAAATATCAGTTTGGTAATATATTCAACGTCTAGAAGACAGATGCAACTGGAAAACTGATTAACCCAGAAATTGGGAATGCATCTTCTGCCCAACAATCACAGGAAAGCCAAAACTTCACAATCTCCTGGAATGTGAGCCACCAACGACCTAAGAAGATAATAATAATAATAATAATAATAATAATAATTTTTATTTAGGCAAAGGTACATACATAAAGAGATTTTACAAAGTTTGTTGGCTTTATAGATAGAGCTAGTACATACAATGCCTAAAGCCACTATTACGCAAAGCGTTTCGGGCAGGAAAAAACACTACTGACTAAAGCTTAAAACTAATGGGTAAAAAGAAAAAAATGCGTTGAGTACAAATAAAAATAGGGGTAAAAGAGGGGGGAACATTGTTGAAAAAACAGCACAAATACAATTACAAATTATTACAGAAAATTACATTAAAACAGCGTTGATTTGAAAAAAAAAAAAAAAAAAAAAAACATACATGGGTTGACAATAGAGGGGTAAGGTAGGTTACAGGGAATTTATTAGGTATAGCTTCGTTTTTAACTTAAACTGGTTGAGAGAGGTACTGTCTTTAACATGGTTGGGAAGGTCATTCCACATTCTGGGCCCCTTGATTTGTAGAGCATTTCTGGTTTGATTAAGTCGTACTCTAGGAATATCAAAACTGTATTTATTTCTGGTGTGGTGCTCATGGGTTCTGTTACAACCTTCTATGAAGCTTTTGAGATCAGGATTGGCATTACAGTTTAGCGTTTTATATATGTATAATACACATGAGAGAATGTGCAGTGACTTAATGTCTAACATATTCAGGGATTTGAGTAGGGGTACCGAGTGATGTCTGGGGCCAGAATTGGATATTGTCCTAATAGCAGCTTTGTGTTGAGTAATTAGAGGACGTAAATGATTTTGGGTAGTAGAGCCCCAAGCACAAATACCATAGTTGAGATATGGATAGATAAGGGAGTAATAGAGAGTCACCAGGGCAGGGCGTGGTACATAATATCTGATCTTAGAAAGAATGCCCACAGTTTTTGAAACTTTTTTTGATATGTTTAGAATGTGTCCCTGGAAATTCAGCTTGTGGTCAATGAGAATGCCAAGGAATTTGCCATCTAATTTGTTACAAATTTGGGTATTGTTTATTTTGAGATTTATTTGATTCTGATTTTTGATTTTGAGATTTATTTGATTTATTTGATTTATTTGATTGAAGAGCTTCAAGAGTCCCTGAATCTTGCAGTAACCACCCTGCAGCCATCAACACTGCCACCCTTCTGGTCAAAAAAGGTGTCCAGCAGCTGATCACCCTTATAAACACTGTCAAGCAGTATCCTCCCCCGCGGTAGCACCCTGACAATTAAATGCGACCTCAGCTCAGTTTACATTCACTCTAAAAATATCTACCACCTACGGGCTATTCATACCCGTGCCACCTCTTGGGTGCCTTAATCTTCATCAATCGCTCAATCTCGCTCCCATCACAATCAACTTGATAATGGTCCAGGACGGACCGAAGCGTCGTCGTCTCCTCATCTTATAGTGTGTGGTTTATTCTACATAACTTCAGCCAGGTTATTGTGACTCATCGTCTACACCTGGAACACAGGAGCTGTATAGGATACTCCAAAACACTGGAAATGTATAGGATACACCAAGAGCCCTGTACTCTACAGTATACACCAGAAACATTGGTGCTATATAGAATACACCAAGAGCAGTGTACTCTACAGTATACACCAGCAACACTGGTGCTGTATAGAATACATCAGGAAAAACTTTAGCTGTAAGACACACAACAAACACTGGAAAATGTACAGGATACAAGAGCAACACTCGAGCAATATATGATACACCAGGAACACTGGAGCTGTATAGGATACACAAGGAATGTTGCAAGTGTATAAAATACAACAGAACCAATGGAGCTGTATATGATAGACCAGGAACACTTGAGCTGTATAGGATTCAAGAAGAACACTGCAGGTGTATATGTAACACCAGGAACACTAGAGCAGTAAAGGATACACCAGAAATAATAGGGCTGGATAGGATACACCAGAATCACTAAAGGGTGTGTATGATACACCAGGAACACTGGAGTTGTATAGAATATACCAGGAATACAGGAGGAGTATAAGATACACCAGCAACACTGGCGTTGTATAAGATACACCAGCAACACTGGCGTTGTATAAGATACACCAGCAACACTGGCGTTGTATAAGATACACCAGCAACACTGTAGCTGTATAAGATACACCAGGAACACTGGCGTTGTATAAGATACACCAGTAACACTGGAGCTGTACAAGATACACCAGCAACACTGGAGCTGTACAAGATACACCAGCAACACTGGAGCTGTACAAGATACACCAGCAACACTGGAGCTGTACAAGATACACCAGCAACACTGGCGTTGTATAAGATACACCAGCAACACTGTAGCTGTATAAGATACACCAGGAACACTGGCGTTGTATAAGATACACCAGTAACACTGGAGCTGTACAAGATACACCAGCAACACTGGCGTTGTATAAGATACACCAGGAACACTGGAGCTGTATAAGATACACCAGCAACACTGGAGCTGTACAAGATACACCAGGAACACTGGAGCTGTATAAGATACACCAGTAACACTGGAGCTGTATAAGATACACCAGGAACACTGGAGCTGTATAAGATACACCAGGATCACTTGATATGAATTCACCTTGTTGTGCTCGGAGAGGTTGAGCTCTGTCTCATTCTCTGTCTCATGTCCAAAGAATTCTCAAAGAATTACTCATTATTGCTGTCTAAGATAATTAGACGAGCCAAAACTAAATACTACGAAGATAAATTTACCCAAATAAAGAGCAACATTAAACAAACTTGGAGAACAATTTCTCAAATATTGGGATCAAAGAAGTCTTTAAATAACAAACCGACTCTCCTGTCTAATAACGATGGTCAGCTTTCAGCCTCTGATTCTGCTACTGAGTTCAATAGGTTCTTCTCTTCCATTGGTTCATCCCTTGCAAATGATATTCCATCTTCCAGTACAGACATTAATGACTATCTTTCAGGTAACTATCCACAGTCTCTGTACCTAAAGCCTATTAATTCCACTGACGTCAATGAGATAATCCTTTCCCTTAAAACCAAGTCTGGTGCCCTTGAGGAGATACCAACTTTAATTTACAAAATAGCCTCCAGATCTTTAGCCCCTGCTATTGCTTTGCTCTTCAACAAGTCACTTGAACTCCAAACCTTCCCAGATATTCTAAAAAAAGCGAGAGTAACGCCTGTCCACAAATGTGGTAATCTCACAGATGTTAACAACTACAGACCTATATCTATCCTGCCAAACTTGTCAAAAATTTTTGAAAAACTAATCTATAAGCAGCTTTACTCATATCTAGCCAAACTCAATATACTTAGCCCTTGCCAATATGGCTTCAGACCCAAAAAAAGCACTAACGATGCACTTATTAGTATGCTTAACTCGATTCATACAGCTCTTGATAAAAATGAGTTCTCTGTTGGGTTGTTTGTGGACCTGCGTAAAGCTTTTGACACTGTCAACCACCAAAACCTTCTTCTTAAATTACATCATTATGGAGTCAGAGGACACTCCCTACAATACCTCAAATCCTACCTTACTGACAGGCTCCAATATGTTTCTGTGAATAACACAATTTCTCCCACCCTACCCATCAACATTGGTGTTCCCCAGGGCAGCATACTTGGCCCTCTCCTCTTTCTCATCTACATTAATGACCTTCCAAATGCCTCCCAACACCTCAAACCAATTCTATTTGCTGACGACACAACCTTCATTTACTCAAGTCCTGATCCCCTTGCTCTAAATGCCACAGTAAATACTGAGCTAAATAAAGTCCATCTTTGGCTAACTGCCAACAAACTCACCCTTAACATTGACAAAACCTTTTATATTCTGTTTGGCAATAAATCCTCTAATCAAATAAATCTCAAAATAAACAATACCCAAATTTGTAACAAATTAGATGGCAAATTCCTTGGCATTCTCATTGACCACAAGCTTAATTTCCAGGGACACATTCTAAACATATCAAAAAAAGTTTCAAAAACTGTGGGCATTCTTTCTAAGATCAGATATTATGTACCACGCCCTGCCCTGGTGACTCTCTATTACTCCCTTATCTATCCATATCTCAACTATGGTATTTGTGCTTGGGGCTCTACTACCCAAAATCACTTACGTCCTCTAATTACTCAACACAAAGCTGCTATTAGGACAATATCCAATTCTGGCCCCAGACATCACTCGGTACCCCTACTTAAATCTCTGAATATGTTAGACATTAAGTCACTGCACATTCTCTCATGTGTATTATACATATATAAAACGCTAAACTATAATGCCAATCCTGATCTCAAAAGCTTCATAGAAGGTTGTATCAGAACCCATGAGCATCACACCAGAAATAAATACAGTTTTGATATTCCTAGAGTACGACTTAATCAAACTAGAAATGCTCTACAAATCAAGGGGCCCAGAATGTGGAATGACCTTCCCAACCATGTTAAAGACTGTACCTCTCTCAACCAGTTTAAGTTAAAAGCGAAGCTATACCTAATAAATTCCCTGTAACCTACTTTACCTTTCTATTGTCAACCAATGTCTGTTTTTTTCTTTAAAGAGCGCTGTTTGTCGACATAATTGTATTTGTGCTGCTTTTTCATCTATGTTTTCATTTCTTGTTTTCATTCTACTCATTATGTTCAATTAGTATTAAGCTTGTCATTTAAGTTTATCATGCCCGAAACGCTCTGCGTAATAGTGGCTTTAGGCATTGTATGTACTAGCTATACCTATAAGTTAAACAATCCTTGTAAATATTTATTGTATGTATGTACCTTACCTAAATAAAATTGTATTGTATTGTATTGTCTCATTCCGCCTGCCACTCAACTGTCAATCGCTCAGAATTTTTTCACACACACAATGCAGCACATGGTGGACATGTGACCCTGTGGTCCCGGGTTTGATCCCGGGCGTCGGCGAGAAACGATGGGCATAGTTTTTTTTCACCCTATGCCCCTGTTACCTAGCAGTAAATAGGTACACACACACACACACAAACACACACACACACACACACACACACACACACACACACACACACACACACACACACACACACACACACACACACACACACACACACACACACACCACACACACACACAAACACACACACACACACACACACACACACACACACACACACACACAAACACACACACACACACACACACACACACACACACACACACACACACACACCAGAAGAGTAAGGGGAGACATGATAACCACCTACAAAATTCTCAGGAGAATTGACAGGGTGGACAAAGACAAACTCTTCAGCACGGGTGGGACACGAACAATGGGACACAGGTGGAAACTTAGTACCCAGATGAGCCACAGAGACGTTAGAAAGAATTTTTTCAGTGTCAGAGTAGTTAATAAATGGAATGCACTAGGAAGTGATGTAGTGGAGGCTGACTCCATACACAGTTTCAAATATAGATATGATAGAGCCCAGTAGGCTCAGGAATCTGTACACCAGTTGATTGACAGTTGAGAGGCGGGACCAAAGAGCCAAAGCTCAACCCTCGCAAGCACAATTAGGTGAGTACACATATTTAGAATCTTGTACACCACATATGTAAGACCAATCCTGGAGTATGCGGCCCCAGCATGGAGTACCGTCTGGTGGACTTCTTTTACCATCTGGTAGCCTTGTACCGTTTAGTGGTCTTGTACCGTCTGGTGGCCTTGTACCATCTGGTGGTCTTGTACGGTCTGGTGGTCTTGTACTGTCTGGTGGCCTTGTACTGTCTGGTGGTCTTCTACGGTCTGATGGCCTTGTACTGTCTGGTGGCCTTGTACTGTCTGGTGGCCTTGTACTGTCTGGTGGTCTTGTACCGTCTGGTGGCCTTGTACCGTCTGGTGGCATTGTACCGTCTGGTGGCCTTGTTCAGTCTGGTGGCCTTGTTCAGTCTGGTGGCCTTGTAATGTCTGGTGGACTTGTACCGTCTGGTGACCTTGTACCGTCCGGTGGTCTTGTACCATCTGGTGACCTTGTACTGTCTAGTGGTCGTGTACCGAGTAATGCGCATTTTGTACAGTCTGCTGGCCTTGTACCGTCTGGTGGGCTTGTACTGTTCTTTGGCCTTGTACCGTCTGGTGGTCTTGTACCGTCTGGTGGGCTTGTACTGTCCTTTGGCCTTGTACCGTCTGGTGGTCTTGTACAGTCTGGTGGGCTTCTTGTACCGTCTGGTGGTCTTGTACCGTCTAGTGGCCTTGTACCGTCCTGTAGCCTTGTACCGTCTGGTTGCCTTGTACCGTCTGGGGGGCTTGTTGAACCGTCTGGTGATCTTCTTGTACCGGCTGGTGGGCTTCTTTTACCGTCTGGTGGCCTTGTACCGTCTGGTGGGCTTGTACCGTCTGGTGGTCTTGTACCATCTGGTGGCCTTGTACCGTCTGGTGGCCTTGAACCGTATAGTGGCCTTGAACCGTATAGTGGCCTTTTACTGTCTGGTGGCCTTGTACCGTCTGGTGGCCTTGTTCAGTCTGGTGGTCTTGTACTGTCTGGTGGTCTTGTACCATCTGGTGGCCTTGTACCGTCTGGTGGCCTTGAACCGTATAGTGGCCTTGAACCGTATAGTGGCCTTTTACTGTCTGGTGGCCTTATACCGTCTGGTGGCCTTGTTCAGTCTGGTGGTCTTGTACCATCTGGTGGCCTTGTACCGTCTGGTGGCCTTGTACCGTCTGGTGGCCTTGTACCGTCTGGTGGCCTTGAACCGTATTGTGGCCTTTTACTGTCTGGTGGCCTTGTACAGTCTGGTGGCCTTGTTCAGTCTGGTGGTCTTGTACTGTCTGGTGGCCTTGTTCAGTCTGGTGGTCTTGTACGGTCTGGTGGCCTTGTACTGTCTGGTGGTCCTGAACGGTCTGGTGGTCTTGTACCATCTGGTTGCCTTATACTGTCTGGTGGGCTTGTACCATCTTGTGGTCTTGTACCGTTTGGTGGGATTGTACCGTCTGGTGGCCTTGTACCGTCTGGTGGCCTTGTACTGTCTGGTGGTCTTGTACTGTCTGGTGGCCTTGTACCGTCTGGAGGTCTTGTACCGTCTGGTGGACTTCTTGTACCGTCTGGTGGGCTTGTACCGTCTAGTTGTCTTGTACCGTGTGGTGGTCTTGTACCGTCTGGTGGGCTTCTTTTACCGTCTGGTGGCCTTGTACCGTGTGGAAGCCTTGAACCGTCTGGTGGCCTTGTACCGTCTCGTGGCCTTGTACCGTGTGGTAGCCTTGAACCGGCTAGTTGCCTTGTACCGTCTCCTGGCCATGTACCTTCCGGTGGGCTTCTTGTACCGTCTGGTGGGCTCCTTATATCGTCTGATGGGCTTCGTGTATCGTCTGGTGGCCTTGTACCGTCTGGTGGTCGTGTACCGTCTGGTAGCCTTGTACCGTCTGGTAGCCTTGTACCGTCTTGTGGGCGTCTTATACCGTCTAGTGGCCTTGTACCGCCTGGTGGCCTTGTACCGTCTAGTGGGATTCTTGTACTGTCTGGTTGTCTTGTACCGTCTGGTTGCCTTGTACCCTCTGGGGGGCTTCTTGTACCGTCTGGTGGTGTTGAACGGTCTGGTGGCCTTGTACGGTCTGGTGGCCTTGTACGGTCTGGTGGTCGTGAATGGTCTGGTGGCCTTGTACGGTCTGGTGGCCTCGTACGGTCTGGTGGCCTTGTACGGTCTGGTGGTCTTGTATGGTCCGGTGGCCTCGTACCGTCTGGTGGTCTTGTACGGTCTGGTGGTCTTGTACCGTCTGGTGACCTTGTACCGTCTGGTGGGCTTGTACCGTCTGGTTGGCTTCTTGTACCGTCTGGTGGTCTTGTACCATATGGTGGGCTTGTACCGTCTGGTGGCCTTGTACCGTCTGGTGGGCTTGTACCGTCTGGTGGTCTTGTACCGTCTTTTGGCCTTGAACCGTATAGTGGCCTTTTACCGTCTGGTGGCCTTGTACCGTCTGGTGGCCTTGTACCGTCTGGTGGTCTTGTACCGTCTGGTGGACTTGTACCGTCTGGTGGCCTTGTTCAGTCTGGTGGTCTTGTACTGTCTGGTGGTCTTGTACTGTCTGGTGGCCTAGTACTGTCTGGTGGACTTGTACCGTCTGCAGGTCTTGTACCGTCTGGTGGACTTCTTGTACCGTCTGGTGGGCTTGTACCGTCTAGTTGTCTTGTACCGTCTGGTTGTCTTGTACCGTCTGGTGGCCTTGTACCGTCTGGTGGTCTTGTACGGTCTGGTGGTCTTGTACCGTCTAGTTGTCTTGTACCGTCTGGTGGACTTCTTGTACCGTCTAGTTGTCTTGTACCGTGTGGTTGTCTTGTACCGTCTGGTGGCCTAGTACTGTCTGGTGGACTTGTACCGTCTGCAGGTCTTGTACCGTCTGGTGGACTTCTTGTACCGTCTGGTGGGCTTGTACCGTCTAGTTGTCTTGTACCGTCTGGTTGTCTTGTACCGTCTGGTGGCCTTGTACCGTCTGGTGGTCTTGTACGGTCTGGTGGTCTTGTACCGTCTAGTTGTCTTGTACCGTCTGGTGGACTTCTTGTACCGTCTAGTTGTCTTGTACCGTCTAGTTGTCTTGTACCGTCTGGTGGCCTTGTACCGTCTGGTGGTCTTGTACGGTCTGGTGGTCTTGTACCGTCTAGTTGTCTTGTACCGTCTGCAGGTCTTGTACCGTCTGGTGGTCTTGTACGGTCTGGTGGTCTTGTACCGTCTGGTGGTCTTGTACGGTCTGGTGGTCTTGTACGGTCTGGTGGCCTTGTACTGTCTGGTGGTCTTCTACGGTCTGGTGGCCTTGTACTATCTGGTGGCCTTGTACTGTCCGGTGGTCTTGTACCATCTGGTGATCTTGTACTGTCTATTGGTCGTGTACCGTGTAATGCGCATTTTGTACCGTCTGTTGGCCTTGTACCGTCTGGTGGGCTTGTACTGTCTTTTGGCCTTGTACCGTCTGGGGTCTTGTACCGTCTGGTGGGCTTCTTGTACCGTCTGGTGGCCTTGTACCGTCCTGTGGCCTTGTACCGTCTGGTATGCCTGTACCATCTGGTAGGCTTATTGTACCGTCTGGTTGCCTTGTACCGTCTGGGGGCTTGTTGAACCGTCTGGTGATCTTCTTGTACCGGCTGGTGGGCTTCTTGTACCGTCTGGTGGCCTTGTACCGTCTGATGGCCTTGTACCGTCTGGAGGTCTTGTATTGTCTGGTGGCCTTGTACCGTCTGGTGGTCTTGTACCGTCAGGTGGACTTGTACCGTCAGGTGGCCTTGTACCTTCAGGAGGTCTTGTACCGTCTAGTGGCCTTGTACTGTCTGGGGGCCTTGTACTGTCTGGTTGCCTTGTTCCGTCTGGTTGTCTTGTACCATCTGGTTGCCTTGTACCGTCTGGTGGTCTTGAACGGTCTGATGGTCTTGTACCATCTGGTGGCCTTGTACCGTCTGGTGGCCTTGTACCGTCTGGTGGTCTTGTACGGTCTGATGGTCTTGTACGGTCTGGTGGCCTTGTACTGTCTGGTGGTCTTGAACGGTTTGGTGGTCTTGTATGGTCCGGTGGCCTTGTACCGTCTGGTGGTCTTGTACGGTCTGGTGGTCTTGTACCGTCTGGTGACCTTGTACAGTCTGGTGGGCTTGTATAAGTCTGGTTTGCTTCTTGTACCGTCTGGTGGTCTTGTGCCATATGGTGTGCTTGTACCGTCTGGTGGCCTTGTACCGTCTGGTGGCCTTGTACCGTCTGGTGGGCTTGTACCGTCTGGTGGTCTTGTGCCATATGGTGTGCTTGTACCGTCTGGTGGTCTTGTGCCATATGGTGTGCTTGTACCGTCTGGTGGCCTTGTACCGTCTGGTGGCCTTGTACCGTCTGGTGGCCTTGAACCGTATAGTGGCCTTTTACCGTCTGGTGGCCTAGTACCGGTTGGCGGCCTTGTACCGTCTGGTGGTCTTGTACCATCTGGTGGCCTTATACCGTCTGGTGGCCTTGAACCGTATAGTGGACTTTTACCGTCTGATGGCCTTGTACCGGTTGGTGGCCTTGTTCAGTCTGGTGGTCTTGTACTGTCTTGTGGTCTTGTACTGTCTGGTGGCCTAGTACTGTCTGGTGGACTTGTACCGTCGGGTGGCCTTGTACCGTCTGGAGGTCTTGTACCGTCTGGTGGACTTGTACCGTCTAGTTGTCTTGTACCGTCTGGTGGACTTCTTTTACCGTCTGGTGGCTTTGTTCCGTCTAGTGGTCTTGTACCGTCTGGTGGCCTTGTACGGTCTGGTGGTCTTGTACGGTCTGGTGGCCTTGTACTGTCTGGTGGTCTTGTACGGTCTGGTGGCCTTGTACTGTCTGGTGGCCTTGTACTGTCTGGTGGTCTTGTACGGTCTGGTGGCCTTGAACTGTCTGTTGGCCTTATACTGTCTGGTGGTCTTGTATGGTTCGGTGGTCTTGTACCGTTTGGTGGGCTTGTACCGTCTGGTGGGCTTCTTGTACCGTCTGGTGGGCTTGTACCGTCTGGTGGCCTTGTACCGTCTGGTGACCTTGTACCGTCTGGGGGGTCTTGTACCCTCTGGGGGGTCTTGTACCGTCTGGTGGCCTTGTACCGTCTGGTGGCCTTGTACTGTCTGATGGTCTTGTACCGCCTGGTGGCCTTGTACCATCTGGTGGCCTTGTACCGTCTGGTGGGCTTCTTGTACCGTCTGGTGGGCCTGTACCATCTTGTGGCCTTGTACCGTCTGGTGGGTTTCCTGAATCTCCTGGTGGCCTTGTACCGTTTCGTAGGCTTCTTGTACCGTCTGGTGGCCTCGTACCGTCTGGTGGCCTTCTTGTACCGTCTGGTGGTCTTGTACCGTCTGGTGGCCTTGTACCGTCATGTGGGCTTCTTGTACCGTCTGGTGGCCTTGTACTGTGTGGAAGCCTTGAACCGTCTGGTGGCCTTGTACCGTCTCGTGGCCTTGTACCGTGTGGTAGCCTTGAACCGGCTAGTGGCCTTGTACCATCTCCTGGGCCATGTACCTTCCAGTGGGCTTCTTGTACCGTCTGGTGGGCTCCTTATACCGTCTGATGGGCTTCGTGTATCTTCTGGCGGCCTTGTACCGTCTGGTGGTCGTGTAAAGTCTGGTAGCCTTGTACCTTCTTGTGGGCGTCTTATACCGTCTAGTGGCCTTGTACCGCCTGGTGTCCTTGTACCGTCTAGTGGGATTCTTGTACTGTCTGGTGGGCTCCTTGTACCGTCTGGTGGCCTTGTACCGTCTAGCATTCTTGTACCGTGTGGTGGGCATTTTGTACCGTCTGGTGGCCTTGTACCGTCTGGTGGCCTTGTACCATCTGCTGGCCTTGTACTGTCTGGTGGTCTTGTACCGTCTGGTGGACTTGTACTGTCTGGTGGCCTTGTTCTGTCTGGTGGTCTTGTACTGTCAATTAGCCTTGTACGGTCTGGTGGCTTTGTACTGTCTGGTGGACTTGTACCGTCTGGTGGTCTTGTACCGTCTGGTGGCCTTGTACCGTCTGGTGGTCTTGTACGGTCTGGTGGTCTTGTACGGTCTGGTGGTCTTGTACGGTCTGGTGGTCTTGTACGGTCTCGTGGCCTTGTACTGTCTGGTGGTCCTGAACGGTCTGGTGGTCTTGTACCGTCTGGTTGCCTTGTACTGTCTGGTGGGCTTGTACCATCTTGTGGTCTTGTACCGTATGGTGGGATTGTACCGTCTGGTGGCCTTGTACTGTCTGGTGGGCTTGTACTGTCTGGTGGTCTTGTACCATCTGGTGGCCTTGTACTGTCTGGTGGCCTTGTACTGTCTGGTAGTCTTGTACCGTCTGGTGGCCTTGTACCGTCTGGTGGCCTTGTACATTCTGGTGGCCTTGTACCGTCTGGTGCCCTGGTACCGTCTGGTGGTCTTGTACCGTCTGGTGTAGTTGTACCATCTGGTGGCCTTGTACCGTCTGGAGGTCTTGTACAGTCTGGTGGCCTTGTACCGTCTGGTGGCCTTGTACCATCTGGTGGTCTTGTACCGTCTGGTGGGCTTGTACCGTCTGGTGGGCTTGAACCGTCTGGTGGCCTTGTACCGTCGGGAGGTCTTGTACCGTCTGGTGGGCTTGTACCATCTGGTGGTCTTGTACGGTCTGGTGGCCTTGTACTGTCTGGTGGTCTTGAACGGTTTGGTGGTCTTGTATGGTCCGGTGGCCTTGTACCGTCTGGTGGTCTTGTACGGTCTGGTGGTCTTGTACCGTCTGGTGACCTTGTACAGTCTGGTGGGCTTGTATAAGTCTGGTTTGCTTCTTGTACCGTCTGGTGGTCTTGTGCCATATGGTGTGCTTGTACCGTCTGGTGGCCTTGTACCGTCTGGTGGCCTTGTACCGTCTGGTGGGCTTGTACCGTCTGGTGGTCTTGTGCCATATGGTGTGCTTGTACCGTCTGGTGGTCTTGTGCCATATGGTGTGCTTGTACCGTCTGGTGGCCTTGTACCGTCTGGTGGCCTTGTACCGTCTGGTGGCCTTGAACCGTATAGTGGCCTTTTACCGTCTGGTGGCCTAGTACCGGTTGGCGGCCTTGTACCGTCTGGTGGTCTTGTACCATCTGGTGGCCTTATACCGTCTGGTGGCCTTGAACCGTATAGTGGACTTTTACCGTCTGATGGCCTTGTACCGGTTGGTGGCCTTGTTCAGTCTGGTGGTCTTGTACTGTCTTGTGGTCTTGTACTGTCTGGTGGCCTAGTACTGTCTGGTGGACTTGTACCGTCGGGTGGCCTTGTACCGTCTGGAGGTCTTGTACCGTCTGGTGGACTTGTACCGTCTAGTTGTCTTGTACCGTCTGGTGGACTTCTTTTACCGTCTGGTGGCTTTGTTCCGTCTAGTGGTCTTGTACCGTCTGGTGGCCTTGTACGGTCTGGTGGTCTTGTACGGTCTGGTGGCCTTGTACTGTCTGGTGGTCTTGTACGGTCTGGTGGCCTTGTACTGTCTGGTGGCCTTGTACTGTCTGGTGGTCTTGTACGGTCTGGTGGCCTTGAACTGTCTGTTGGCCTTATACTGTCTGGTGGTCTTGTATGGTTCGGTGGTCTTGTACCGTTTGGTGGGCTTGTACCGTCTGGTGGGCTTCTTGTACCGTCTGGTGGGCTTGTACCGTCTGGTGGCCTTGTACCGTCTGGTGACCTTGTACCGTCTGGGGGGTCTTGTACCCTCTGGGGGGTCTTGTACCGTCTGGTGGCCTTGTACCGTCTGGTGGCCTTGTACTGTCTGATGGTCTTGTACCGCCTGGTGGCCTTGTACCATCTGGTGGCCTTGTACCGTCTGGTGGGCTTCTTGTACCGTCTGGTGGGCCTGTACCATCTTGTGGCCTTGTACCGTCTGGTGGGTTTCCTGAATCTCCTGGTGGCCTTGTACCGTTTCGTAGGCTTCTTGTACCGTCTGGTGGCCTCGTACCGTCTGGTGGCCTTCTTGTACCGTCTGGTGGTCTTGTACCGTCTGGTGGCCTTGTACCGTCATGTGGGCTTCTTGTACCGTCTGGTGGCCTTGTACTGTGTGGAAGCCTTGAACCGTCTGGTGGCCTTGTACCGTCTCGTGGCCTTGTACCGTGTGGTAGCCTTGAACCGGCTAGTGGCCTTGTACCATCTCCTGGGCCATGTACCTTCCAGTGGGCTTCTTGTACCGTCTGGTGGGCTCCTTATACCGTCTGATGGGCTTCGTGTATCTTCTGGCGGCCTTGTACCGTCTGGTGGTCGTGTAAAGTCTGGTAGCCTTGTACCTTCTTGTGGGCGTCTTATACCGTCTAGTGGCCTTGTACCGCCTGGTGTCCTTGTACCGTCTAGTGGGATTCTTGTACTGTCTGGTGGGCTCCTTGTACCGTCTGGTGGCCTTGTACCGTCTAGCATTCTTGTACCGTGTGGTGGGCATTTTGTACCGTCTGGTGGCCTTGTACCGTCTGGTGGCCTTGTACCATCTGCTGGCCTTGTACTGTCTGGTGGTCTTGTACCGTCTGGTGGACTTGTACTGTCTGGTGGCCTTGTTCTGTCTGGTGGTCTTGTACTGTCAATTAGCCTTGTACGGTCTGGTGGCTTTGTACTGTCTGGTGGACTTGTACCGTCTGGTGGTCTTGTACCGTCTGGTGGCCTTGTACCGTCTGGTGGTCTTGTACGGTCTGGGGGTCTTGTACGGTCTGGTGGTCTTGTACGGTCTCGTGGCCTTGTACTGTCTGGTGGTCCTGAACGGTCTGGTGGTCTTGTACCGTCTGGTTGCCTTGTACTGTCTGGTGGGCTTGTACCATCTTGTGGTCTTGTACCGTATGGTGGGATTGTACCGTCTGGTGGCCTTGTACTGTCTGGTGGGCTTGTACTGTCTGGTGGTCTTGTACCATCTGGTGGCCTTGTACTGTCTGGTGGCCTTGTACTGTCTGGTAGTCTTGTACCGTCTGGTGGCCTTGTACCGTCTGGTGGCCTTGTACATTCTGGTGGCCTTGTACCGTCTGGTGCCCTGGTACCGTCTGGTGGTCTTGTACCGTCTGGTGTAGTTGTACCATCTGGTGGCCTTGTACCGTCTGGAGGTCTTGTACAGTCTGGTGGCCTTGTACCGTCTGGTGGCCTTGTACCATCTGGTGGTCTTGTACCGTCTGGTGGGCTTGTACCGTCTGGTGGGCTTGAACCGTCTGGTGGCCTTGTACCGTCGGGAGGTCTTGTACCGTCTGGTGGGCTTGTACCATCTGGTGGTCTTGTACCGTATGGTGGGCTTGTAGCGTCTGATGGCCTTGTACCGTCAGGTGGGCTTGTACCATCTAGTGGTCTTGTGCCATCTGGTGGCCTTGTACCGTCTGGTGGCCTTGTACCGTCCGGTGGACTTGTACCGTCTGGTGACCTTACACTGTCTAGTGGCCTTGTACTGCCTGGTGACCTTGTACCGTCTGGTGGTCTTGTACGGTTCAGTGACCTTGTACAGTCTGGTGGTCTTGAACGGTTTGTTGGTCTTGTACGGTCTGGTGGTCTTGTACCGTCTGGTGGGCTTGTACCGTTTGGTGGGATTCTTGTACCGTACCGTCTGGTGGGCTTGTACCGTCTGGTGGTCTTGTACCGTCTAGTGGCCTTGAACCGTCTTGGGGCCTTGAACCGTATAGTGGCCTTGTACCGTCTGATGGTCTTGTACCGTCTGGTGGCCTTGTACTGTATGGTGGTCTTGTACCGTCTGATGGTCTTGTACCGTCTGGTGGCCTTGTGCCGTCTGGAGGTCTTGTACCGTCTGGTGGCCTTGTACTGTCTGGTGGCCTTGTACCGTCTGGTGGCTTTGTACCGTCTGGTGGCCTTGTACCGTCTGGTAGCCTTGTACCGTCTGGTGGCCTTGTACCGTCCGGTGGACTTGTACCGTCTGGTGACCTTACACTGTCTAGTGGCCTTGTACTGCCTGGTGACCTTGTACCGTCTGGTGGTCTTGTACGGTTCAGTGACCTTGTACAGTCTGGTGGTCTTGAACGGTTTGTTGGTCTTGTACGGTCTGGTGGTCTTGTACCGTCTGGTGGGCTTCTTGTACCGTACCGTCTGGTGGTCTTGTACTGTCTGGTGGCCTTGTACCGTCTGGTGGTCTTGTAACGTCTGGTGGTCTTGTACCGTCTTGTGGCCTTGTACCGTCTGGTGGCTTTGTGCCGTCTGGTGGCCTTGTTCAATCTGGTGGTCTTGTACTGTCTGGTGGCCTTGTACTGTCTGGTGGCCTTGTACTGTCTGGTGGCCTTGTACTGTCTGGCGGACTTGTACCGTCTGGTTGGCTTCTTGTACCGTCTGGTGGGCTTGTACCGTCTGCTTGTCATGTACCGTCTGGTGGCGATCTTGTACCGTCTGGTGGCCTTGTACCGTCGGGAGGTCTTGTACCGTCTGGTGGGCTTGCACCATCTGGTGGTCTTGTACCGTATGGTGGGCTTGTAGCGTCTGGTGGCCTTGTAGCGTCTGGTGGCCTTGTACCGTCAGATGGGCTTGTACCGTCTGGTGGTCTTGTACCGTCTGGTGGCCTTGTACCGTCTGGTAGCCTTGTACAATCCGGTGGTCTTGTACCCTCTGGTGGCCTTGCACTGTCTAGTGGCCTTGTACTGTCTGTTGACCTTGTACCGTCCGGTGGTCTTGTACGGTTCAGTGACCTTGTACTGTCAGGTGGTCTTGAACGGTTTGTTGGTCTTGTATGGTCTGGTGGCCTTGTACCGTCTAGTGGTCTTGTACGGTCTGGTGGTCTTGTACCGTCTGGTGGGCTTGTACCATTTGGTGGGCTTCTTGTACCGTACCGTCTGGTGGGCTTGTATCGTCTGGTGGTCTTGTACCGTCTTGTGGCCTTGTACTGTCTTGTGGCTTTGAACCGTATAGTGGCCTTGTACCGTCTGATGGTCTTGTACCGTCTGGTGGCCTTGTACTGTATGGTGGTCTTGTACCATCTGATGGTCTTGTACCGTCTGGTGGCCTTGTACTGTATGGTGGTCTTGTACCGTCTGATGGTCTTGTACCGTCTGGTGGCCTTGTACTGTCTGGTAGCCTTGTACCGTCTGGTGGTCTTGTACCGTCTGGTGGACTTGTACCGTCTGGTGGCCTTGTACCGTCTGGAGGTCTTGTACCGTCTGGTGGCCTTGTACCGTCTGGTGGCTTTGTACCGTCTGGTAGCCTTGTACCGTCTGGTGGCTTTGTACCATCTGGTGGTCTTGTACCATCTGGAGGCCTTGTACTGTCTGGAGGTCTCGTAACGTCTGGTGGCCTAGTACCGTCTAGTGGCCTTGTACCGTCTGGTGGGCTTGTGCCGTCTGCTGGCCTTGTTCAGTCTGGTGGTCTTGTACTGTCTGGTGGCCTTGTACAGTCTGGTGGCCTTGTACTGTCTGGTGGCCTGGTACCGTCTGGTGGTCTTGTACCGTCTGGTGTAGTTGTACCGTCTGGTGGCCTTGTACCGTCTGGTGGTCTTGTACAGTCTGGTAGCCTTGTACCGTCTGGTGGTCTTGTACTGTCTGGTGGCCTTGTACCGTCTGGTGGCCTTGTACCATCTGGTGGTCTTGTACCGTCTGGTGGGCTTGTACCGTCTGGTGGCCTTGTACCGTCGGGAGGTCTTGTACCGTCTGGTGGGCTTGTACCATCTGGTGGTTTTGTACCGTATGGTGGGCTTGTAGCGTCTGGTGGCCTTGTACCGTCAGGTGGGCTTGTACCATCTAGTGGTCTTGTGCCGTCTGGTGGCCTTGTACCGTCTGGTGGCCTTGTACCGTCCGGTGGACTTGTACCGTCTGGTGACCTTAAACTGTCTAGTGGCCTTGTACTGCCTGGTGACCTTGTACCGTCTGGTGGTCTTGTACGGTTCAGTGACCTTGTACAGTCTGGTGGTCTTGAACGGTTTGTTGGTCTTGTACGGTCTGGTGGTCTTGTACCGTCTGGTGGGCTTGTACCGTTTGGTGGGCTTCTTGTACCGTACCGTCTGGTGGGCTTGAACCGTTTGGTGGGCTTCTTGTACCGTACCGTCTGGTGGTCTTGTACTGTCTGGTGGCCTTGTACCGTCTGGTGGTCTTGTAACGTCTGGTGGCCTAGTACCGTCTAGTGGCCTTGTACCGTGTGGTGGTCTTGTACCGTCTGGTGGCTTTGTGCCGTCTGGTGGCCTTGTTCAATCTGGTGGTCTTGTACTGTCTGGTGGCCTTGTACTGTCTGGTTGCTTTGTACTGTGTGGCGGACTTGTACCGTCTGGTTGGCTTCTTGTACCGTCTGGTGGGCTTGTACCGTCTGCTTGTCATGTACCGTCTGGTGGCCTTGTACCGTCTGGTGGCGATCTTGTACCGTCTGGTGGCCTTGTACCGTCGGGAGGTCTTGTACCGTCTGGTGGGCTTGCACCATCTGGTGGTCTTGTACCGTATGGTGGGCTTGTAGCGTCTGGTGGCCTTGTACCGTCAGATGGGCTTGTACCGTCTGGTGGTCTTGTAGCATCTGGTGGCCTTGTACCGTCTGGTAGCCTTGTACAATCCAGTGGTCTTGTACCGTCTGGTGGCCTTGCACTGTCTAGTGGCCTTGTACTGTCTGTTGACCTTGTACCGTCTGGTGGTCTTGTACGGTTCAGTGACCTTGTACTGTCAGGTGGTCTTGAACGGTTTGTTGGTCTTGTATGGTCTGGTGGCCTTGTACCGTCTAGTGGTCTTGTACGGTCTGGTGGTCTTGTACCGTCTGGTGGGCTTGTACCGTTTGGTGGGCTTCTTGTACCGTACCGTCTGGTGGTCTTGTACCGTCTTGTGGCCTTGTACTGTCTTGTGGCTTTGAACCGTATAGTGGCCTTGTACCGTCTGATGGTCTTGTACCGTCTGGTGGCCTTGTACTGTATGGTGGTCTTGTACCGTCTGATGGTCTTGTACCGTCTGGTGGCCTTGTACTGTATGGTGGTCTTGTACCGTCTGATGGTCTTGTACCGTCTGGTGGCCTTGTACTGTCTGGTAGCCTTGTACCGTCTGGTGGTCTTGTACCATCTGGTGGACTTGTACCGTCTGGTGGCCTTGTACCGTCTGGAGGTCTTGTACCGTCTGGTGGCTTTGTACTGTCTGGTGGCCTTGTACTGTCTGGTGACTTTGTACCGTCTGGTAGCCTTGTACCGTCTGGTGGCTTTGTACCGTCTGTTGGTCTTGTACCGTCTGGTGGCCTTGTACTGTCTGGAGGTCTTGTAACGTTTGGTGGCCTAGTACCGTCTAGTGGCCTTGTACCGTCTGTTGGCCTTGTGCCGTCTGCTGGCCTTGTACCGTCTGGTGTAGTTGTACCGTCTGGTGGCCTTGTACCGTCTGGTGGCCTTGTACTGTCTGGTGGCCTGGTACCGTCTGGTGGTCTTGTACCATCTGGTGTAGTTGTACCGTCTGGTGGCCTTGTACCGTCTGGTGGTCTTGTACAGTCTGGTGGCCTTGTACCGTCTGGTGGTCTTGTACTGTCTGGTGGCCTTGTACTGTCTGGTGGCCTTGTACTGTCTGGTGGCCTGGTACCGTCTGGTGGTCTTGTACCGTCTGGTGTAGTTGTACCATCTGGTGGCCTTGTACCGTCTGGTGGCCTTGTACCGTCTGGTGGCCTTGTACCGTCTGGTGGCCTTGTACCATCTGGTGGTCTTGTACCGTCTGGTGGGCTTGTACCGTCTGAAGGAATTGTACCGTCTGGTGGGCTTGTACCATCTGGTGGTCTTGTACCGTATGGTGGGCTTGTAGCGTCTGATGGCCTTGTACCGTCAGGTGGGCTTGTACCATCAAGTGGTCTTGTGCCGTCTGGTGGCCTTGTACCGTCTGGTGGCCTTGTACCGTCCGGTGGACTTGTACCGTCTGGTGACCTTACACTGTCTAGTGGCCTTGTACTGCCTGGTGACCTTGTACCGTCTGGTGGTCTTGTACGGTTCAGTGACCTTGTAAAGTCTGGTGGTCTTGAACGGTTTGTTGGTCTTGTACGGTCTGGTGGTCTTGTACCGTCTGGTGGGCTTGTACCGTTTGGTGGGCTTCTTGTACCGTACCGTCTGGTGGGCTTGTACCGTCTGGTGGTCTTGTACCGTCTAGTGGCCTTGTACCGTCTTGGGGCCTTGAACCGTATAGTGGCCTTGTACCGTCTGATGATCTTGTACCGTCTGGTGGCCTTGTACTGTATGGTGGTCTTGTACCGTCTGATGGTCTTGTACCGTCTGGTGGCCTTGTACTGTATGGTGGTCTTGTACCGTCTGATGGTCTTGTACCGTCTGGTGGCCTTGTACTGTCTGGTGGCCTTGTACCGTCTGATGGTCTTGTACCGTCTGGTGGACTTGTACCGTATGGTGGCCTTGTACCGTCTGGAGGTCTTGTACCGTCTGGTGGCCTTGTACCGTCTGGTGGCCTTGTACCGTCTGGTAGCCTTGTACCGTCTGTTGAACTTGTGCCGTCTGGTGGCCTTCTTCAGTCTGGTGGTCTTGTACTGTCTGGTGGCCTTGTACTGTCTGGTGGCCTTGTACTGTCTGGTGGCCTTGTACTGTCTGGCGGACTTGTACCGTATGGTGGCCTTGTACCGTCTGGTGGTCTTGTACCGTCTGGTTGGCTTCTTGTACCGTCTGCTTGTCTTGTACCGTCTGGTGGTCTTCTTGTACCGTCTTGTAACAAACTAGGCTGGTTGTAAGAATTATCCAGAGTGGTTTATCGACAAAAGAGAATGGGAAGCTGAGCCCGCATGGTGACCTGGGAACCTGACCCCAGGGGAATTCGCGGTGGAAATAACCGACGCTTTGTTCATAGCTGCGTATAATGAACCATCCTATAGTATTCAGTAATTTAGAGAAAATTAGCCTTTATTCATTTTGCATTAAAATTGTATTGTATAATAGTACTGGATACAATATCAAGAGTATTCTAATTATTGAGTTTAAGTCACCATCAGTGACGTCACGAATCAGATCTAACTTGTAAGGCGGAGTGACCGGCGGTCATAGGTCATCAGGGTTGACAGGTCTACTATTTCTCAAAGTTCAATTAACCATTTTTGGGGGATCGGGAACAGTTCTGCCGTTAGATGTTTGTGTAATTTAATTTCAGTAAAATAATTCATCCAGTCTGGATCAATTCAGTACAAACAGAGGTTAATTGTTATAACTTAAACCTTGCTAGTAACTGGGTAGAACTTTGACTAGGCGGAAGGATACAATACTCTGTCTGGGGTAGACCAGACAAGGAAGAGAGCAGTGTGGAGACAAGAGCAACTGGGATAAGAGGTCAAACATCTTACCTCTCCCCGAGACCAGCCCAACATCTTTAGCTGGTAAAACATTGAGGTATAGTTGCTATGGTTATTTATAGAATAGTCTTCATTGCCATTCAGGTCAAGTAGGGAGTGTTAAAGTGACAGGGAGTGAACATATTTAGATTTTGTTTTAGTTTTTCTTTTAATAAATTAAATTTGTTAATATTTTGCATATTATTATTTCCATGTGTTTTATGTGTAAACTTGTCCTGGTCACGTGGTCCACACGAGGTAAAGTTGGATTGGGCGCCGATTCTAACATCGAATCGGAATTATCATTACCGTGTAATTTATTCCACACTCAAGGTCATCGTTTATAGTGGGGATCAAGCCCCTAGGTTGATTAATTAGCGTGATCGATCCAGACCTCGATCATTGCTCTTGTGTTACTGGTCTGGTGGTGGCAGCGTAGAGGCGACTCTAGGGTTTTGCTCAAAGCCTAGGTCACGTCATACTGGGTGTAGAATCCTAAGTCGGTCAATCTTCTTAGGACCACGTGGCGTGGAGTTGGCTTTGGTAAAAGTTTTGGAGTCCCTTGGTAGAGAATAAAAAGTAAGAATACGGGAAAAGGGGGAGTAGAAGGTAGATAAGTAGAGAGAGAAACCCTAACCCGTGTTACAGTCTGGTGGCCTTGTACCGTCTGCAAGGCCTTTACCATATAGTGGGCTTGTTGTACCGTCTGGTTGGCTTCTTGTACTGTCTGGTGGTCTTGTACGGACTGGTGGTCTTGTACGGTCCTATGGCCTTGTACTGTCTGGTGGTCTTGAACGGTCTGGTTGTCTTGTATGGTATGGTTGCCTTGTACTGTATGGTAGGCTTGTAGAATCTGGTAGTCATGTACCTTCTGGTGACCTTGTACCGTCTGGTGGGCTTGTACCGTCTGGTGGGCTTGTTCCGTCTGGTGGGCTTCTTGTACCGTATGATGGGCTTGTACCATCTGGTGGCCTTGTACCGTCTGGTGGTCTTGTACCGTCAGGTGGGCTAGTACCATCTTGTGGTCATGTACCGTCTGGTGGCCTTTTACCGTTTGGTGGCCTTGTACCATCCGGTGGTCTTGTACCGTCTGGTGGCCTTGTACTGTCTTGTGGCCTTGTACCGTCTGGTGGTCTTGTACTGTCTGGTGGCCTTGTACCGTCTGGTGGTCTTGTACGGTCCGGTGGCCTTGTACAGCCTGGTGGTCTTGAATGGTCTGATGGCCTTGTACTGTCTGGAGGTCTTGAACGGTCTGGTGGTCTTGTATGGTGTAGTTGCCTCAGGCCGTCTGGTGGTTTTGTACGGTCTGGTGGTCTTGTACCGTCTTGTGACCTTGTACCGTCTGGTGGGCTTGTACCATCTGGTGGGCTTCTTGTACCGTCTGGTGGCCTTGTACCATCAGGTGGTCTTGTACCGTATGGTGGGCTTTTACCGTCTGGGGGCCTTGTACCATCTGGTGGGCTTGTACCGTCTGGTGCTCTTGTACCGTCTGGTGGCCTTGTACCGTCTGGTGGCCTTGTACTGTCCGGTTGTCTTGTACCATCTGGTGGCCTTGTACTGTCTAGTGGCCTTGTACTGTCTGGAGGCCATGTTCCGTCTGGTGGCATTGTACCGTCTGGTGGTCTTGTACCGCCTGGTGGCCTTGTACCGTCTGGTGGCCTTGTACCGTCTGATGGCCTTGTACTGTATGGTGGCCTTGTACCGTCTGAATGTATTGTACCATCTGGTAGGCTTCTTGTACAGTCTGATGCCTAGTACCGTCTTCTGGTCATTTATGGTCCGGTGGGCTTTTACCGTCTAGTGGCTTTGTACCGTCTGGTGGGCCTGTACCATCTTGTGGCCTTGTACCATCTGGTGGTCTTGTATGGTCTGGTGGACTTTTACCGTCTGGTGGGCTTGTACTTTTTGGTGGCCTTGTACCGTCTTTTGGCCTTGTACCATCTGGTGGTCTTGTACTGTCTGGTGGCCATGTACTGTCTGGTTTGCCTGTACCCTCTTGTGGCCTTGTGCCATCTGGTGGTCTTGTACGGTCTGGTGGGCTTTTACCGTCTTGTGGGCTTGTACTTTCTGGTGGCCTTGTACCGTCTGGTGGCCTTGTACCGTCTGGTGGCCTTGTACCGTCTGGTGGCCTTGTACCATCTGGTGGCCTTGTACCGTCTGGTGGCCTTGTACCGTCTGGTGGACTTTTACCGTCTGGTGGTCTTGTACCGTCTGGTGGCCTAGTACTGTCTGGTGGCCTTGTACCGTCTGGTGGCCTTGTACCGTTTGGTGGCCTTGTACCGTCTGGTGGCCTTGTACTGTCTGGTGGCTTTGTACAATCTGGTGTACTTTTACCGTCTGGTGGCCTTGTACCGTCTGGTGGTCTTGTACAGTCAGGTGGTCTTGTACCTTCTGATGGTCTTGTACCGTCTGGTGGCCTTGTACTGTCTGGTGGCCTTGTACCGTCTGGTGGTCTTGTACCGTCTGGTGGCCTTGTACCGTCTGGTGGCCTTGTACCGTCTGGTGGCCTTGTACCGTCTGGTGGACTTGTACCGTCTGGTGTCCTTGTGTCGGAAATTTCCAACACTAACAAACTACTATTGTATTATAATAAATCATCATCATTATATACTATCTACAGTAGTTATTAATTTCACTAACGGTAGTGTCAACATAAATTAACCATTTCATCTGCGTATTAGTGCAAGAATTCCCATGAAATTGAGTAGCAAAATTGCATCAGATAATGTCTAGATAGACATGTTTATTACCAATGTGTTAGAGAATTGAATGTGGTTCACTAAAATTATCAATATTCAGTGTAATAATTACCTACGGATAATATGACTCCCGACAATCTAAAACCAAGAGTTATTAACTGAAATTATTATAAGTAGCAGTTTTATCTGTTACGTACGAATGCTATAGAGAGAATAAAAATATTCGACATTTCTCGTTTAACACCATTAAACGAGAATATGATAATATTTAAGTCCCTATAATTGCAACCCAGTTCTCATTAATGTATTACATCAATAATTATGCAGAAAAGAATTATCCGTGATTAATAATTTCTGTGGTGAATGCGAGAGACGGGTTGAGGGAGGGCGGAGACGCCATTGTACACGAGGCATCCCTGGCGAGAAGAGTGGCGAGACACGTGGTAGTGACTGGGGTGTTTTTAACGACAAGAATTACGTTGATACCCATTTAATAGTCAACGATTACCTATTCACGTGTTCTATAGTGCCCTGCCAGTTAATAATGCGTCAACAATTGAAGCCACGGCCCGTAATTACGCATACACAGCAGTGGACGTCTGGGACTGGCTGACGCGGTTTCGGCAGACCTTAGTATTTGATACGCTCATGTTAAGTATACCATTCTTGTTTGATGCATCATTCTAGATTGTATATATGTGGGTAGTCTGTCGTTATACAGCATGGATACCTAATACACAACGTTAGTTGATTTTCCACATTTTCTCAGTTTTCATGAATATATGAAATAACTCGTAGCTTAATCAAATGCTACTTAAATTTCTCTGATTTCAGCGTGTATACGAGGAGTCGACAAGTTGTTTCTCTTCATTCGTGATATTCACCTCGGGTTCTTTCTTTATTGGGATCCTGTGACCACGAGGACGAATGATGAAATGGCGTTACAGAAATCGTCTTACAGATAAGACATTTATTTCATACAAATTTATCTAAGATTATTACTGATTTCCATATAATTCATATAGGATCTTTACAGTGAATAATTTATTACCAAAAATGATGATTTAGTAATTAATGTGTTTGCTCTTACTGTTGCTCAATAATTCATAATCATTAATATTCATAATTTGAGTTATCATATCTCTGAATCTATTGTAGTTTAGAATTACTATGTTACTAACTCAACAATGAACTAGTGATGAACCACACTGGTTCCTAGATATATATGAACTTTTAGAAATACCCCCCCAATGTTGATCTTTGAGGTTTTGACTTTAATTAATAATACAGTCTATTCATTATTTTCAAGTGATTATTCATTTAATTATTATCCATAGACACTGGTTCTCTAGTGTCATTCTAATGATCACTATTATTCGTTTTCCCTCTTTTTTCAAAAGTGGGTGGTCCTTCGACTTATTTAAATACAATAATCAAATAATTGAATATATGAATCAAGCCCCAGAAATCCAACGTTATGGTCCTTCGAACCGGATACATACCAATTATCATTACTAATTAGTCATAACTAATCACAGTGTGAAGTAGTCTAGACTAACCACATTTTATTAATTGTGGCTACCGGCAGTTTACCACATAGGTTAGCCTAATTCACACCAATTTATTTGCTGCTTTGTTACGGCCCTCTCGGGACGCAACGGGGTTCTCACTCTGATGTTGTTAGAGGAAAATATATGTATCCGTTCCCAAGCCAGTAGTGGCTATCAAGGGATGAGATCCGTGACGCAAGTAACTTAAAAGGGAGTAGGGAAAGAAAGTTAAGAACTTAATATTATAATTAGTACCATCACCGATTATATATAGAATTTAAAAGAGTACACAAGGGGGAGGGGTTTTAACACTTTACAAGGGGATCGTGCACAATCTAGTCTTCTGCTGAAGACTCTTGATTAAGAAGCTAGGTGCTGAGTCCGCGGTGCTTTCTTCGTGGCCTCAAGACGTGTCCTCTGAGAACGCCGAGCCTACCCTGGCCACAGGTCAGCCACAACACAGGTCCACTGGGGGCACCGTCGTGGAGGCCGTCAACCACACGTCCAGCAGGTCTGCTGGCAGGTACTGAGCCACCAAGGCTGGTACGGCCACTCCACGAACGATAAAAGGGGTACGCCCTAGACAGGAGTCTCGTGTGATATCACCAATCACCCTCCTGTCCTCAATACCCCAGTGGATTATCGTCTCCAACCGTCGGTCCCGGGTAAATCCTTTCACTGCCACTCCATTGGCAGGCTTAACACACCACAGTGTTCTTCCGGGGGGGGGGGCGACGTCACAACAGCTGCAGCAAACTTCACAGTATGGAGACTGGCTGCCTCGGGTAGACTGACTCCACCTTCAACACAGTGGTCCCAGGTCGGCTCTGTAAGCAGACACGTCATTAATAACCGGGACACTAATACTCCTCACTTACGGTGGCGGGCGCAAACACCTGACGTATCCAGTCCATAGATGGCGCTGTCGTCGGAGCACCACCTCACCAGAGGTCAGGAGCGGCGGTGTTGAGCGCTGAACCAGAATGGAAACTGGTCCTCGAGGCCAGTACACGCTGTCCTCACTAGGTGTCGTCGTTCGTTTGGCGGGGGTTTCGGGAGCTGACCCACAGATGGCGTGTTTGTCACTGCTCCAGGCTCGGACGCTGGATCCGGGTTCGTAACACCTCCCCACCAAAAAGAATTTGGTTTGGGGTTCTATAAAAAGAAACACAAACCAAATTAGTACGACGACACAACTCCAAATGGACACGCATGCTTTATGATCTGGAATTTCGAGGCTGTCTCGTCTACAGAATTGTCCTACTGGGCAATTCCGGCTCAATGGGAACTTGCAGATTGAAGGCGATGTCCTGCCTGGCGTAACCTTCCACGTCTTCCACGTCTCCACTGCGATGTCAAGCAGGGGCTTCATCTCACCTCTCTCGAGTACGGATTGGTTTCGACACGATCTGGGGTAACTCGACACTTCCCTATGTCGTGGCACCGATGATGGCTGTCCACAGACAGCCATCACTTCTGGTGCCGGTCCGATGGTCCTTCAGGGAGACAGGAACCTGGAATACAGAGGTCTGATAATTCAGAGTGATAGCGACAGTGGGCAAGGCAGTACTTACTACATACTCGTCTACTAGGCCCACACCTAGTTCCAACAGGGCTGCTTGCACACCGAAGATGGCATTCGCTCTGCCTCCGTCAGGTCGACCAACGTTCCGTATAACGCTGTATTGAGGCTCAGCAATCACGCGGGGGTGTCAACCTGTCGGAAACAGTCACTCATATTATCATTTGTCGTACCTCCTGTATCAACCATCACCTTCCAGGTCCCTCCTTCAACTGCAACACCTGCAGTACAAATCTCCAATCCCTGGGACCTTTTCGCGATGTTCATGGGAGCCATCATTTGTCGGGTCGTCCACCGGTCCTTACTGAGAACACAGAGAACACATAGGAGAACAAAACAAAATACCGATAGGAAACATTTGGTAAGTCGAGGGATAAGTTTCCTGAGCTTGTCCTGTCCATAGCCGGCACCATCCACTAGCCTGGCTTGGACCAAAGAGGTCACTAGACCTTTAGAACACACCTCACATACCTCTGACGTCTGGGGAATCTCTGGCTGGTCCACTACACGCTGTAACTTGCCATACCGCAAGCACACATCCGCCTTTGCTCCAGACTCGTTGGTATCCGTGGGTGCCCGCACACAAGGCCTCTCTTCTTGCTCAGGTACCTCTGCCTTCTTAACCTCATGTTCCTTGTCGAGAGAAGAATCAGGAGACACTGCTAGACAACTGTCGATCTGCGGGGGAGAGGACAAATTAGATATGTTCAAATCCGGGTCTGTCTTTACCTGGACATTACTATTGCCTGTTACCTCAGACCGTGCTGTTCCGGTAGACTCGTCCACAACCTTGGGATGATTGGTGCTCCAATCGGTCACCAAGTCGTTGGCTAGTACCACGTCAATCCCAGCCACAGGGAGGGTATCGACTACTGCCAACTCACATGTGCCGCTGAAATAAGGCGAGTCAAGATGTACTGGCACTAAGGGGGCGATATACTGCGTCCTAGGAAACCCAACTAGAACAACCTTTTGTCGCCCATCCACACTTACTCCCTCGGGTAACGAGCTCTTCACGATCAGGGACTGGGCTGCTCCACTATCTCTGAGCACTACTATTGATCTACCAGTATGATCACTCGTTACATACCCGGTTGAAGTGTGAGGGGTCAACAAACTTGGTCCTTCCTGCGTCGTCGTCGACTGGCTTCCTGCTGGTGATGTTCCACAGCTCATCAACATCACCTCCCTTCGTGCACTGCCACCTCTTCTGCCTCGGCACCTAGCAGCTATGTGTCCCTTCTGCCCACAAGTCCAGCACACCATGTTCCTCCTCGGACTACGGTGTTTCGGACTACTAGGACTTGTTCTTCGAGGGCTACCTGGGGGCGTCTTCTTAGCACTTTGTGGGACGGGTCTTTCTTCTTCGTCGTGAGGTCTGTCAAACCGGCGCTGGTAATTCCTCGGGACGTACTTAGCAGACGGCCTATGAGTCAGGATATACTCTTCAGCCATGGTGGCTGCTGCACTCAAGGTCTCCACCTGCTGTTCCTCTAAGTACGTCTTGAGGTCTCCAGACAAACAATCCTTGAAGTCCTCGAGCAGAATCAGCTGTTCGAGGTCTTCCCTGGTCTCCACCTTCCGAGAGGCACACCATTCCTGGAAAAGTCGCTCCTTGATTGTAGCGAATTCGGTGAAAGTGTGCTCTGAGGTCTTCTTCAGGTTTCTGAACTTTTGCCTATAAGCCTCAGGTACCAATTGGTACGCCATGAGCACAACCTTCTTCACCTTGTCATAATCGCTGGAGTCGTCAAGGGATAACGTAGAGTAGGCGATTTGGGCCTTCCCAGTGTGACGGAGTTCCCCCCCTTATAATTCTCCCACGCCTGCAGTAAGAGTCATGTCTACTTTTCCCATGCGTTCTCTACGTTGCAGGCTACAATTTGATATATGGGAGAGAGTGAAGTGTTCTCGGAGAGCCGAGAAATTTGTGAAATAGTAATGTTTTGGCCTGTGGTTTAGGCCCTTTAGAGAGCCAAGATGGCGCTTACCTCTCTGATCTCCCGCCAAAACCGTGTGACGTCAGTGGCACCGGATTGGTCACCGACAGCAATGTGGCACCGGGAGCCAATGAAAACCTCCCGTGGCGAAAGTGACGTCACGAAGGAAGGGGGTCCGGCCAGCGCGCCGGGCTGGCGCCAGCAGTCAGACACGACACGTCATAGAGGTCGGACGTGCGACGAGTGGTCCTGTTTGTCGGACAGCTGTTTCCCACTACCGTGGATTTACGCGTCACCTGAAGTCCGCCAGTACTCTGAGAAGTCTTCCCTAGTTCATGTGTTGAACCAGAAGAGGGAATTGACGGTTATTTGAGCAACAAGTGCTCCAGTCAGGTACTGTGCCAGTAGCAGTGAAGCCGTGCAGTGACGTATGTTGACGTCTGTGGCAATTCACCAGTTCGTGACAGCGTAGTGGCAGACAGAGCCACTGGGTAGCTGAGGAAGAGAGGACTATTTGGGGGAAACCGAACGACTGAAGCTGAGACGTAGGCGACAGCCGTTGCTGGGAGAAGACGACGGCCAGGAGACCGACTCCAACCTTCAAGAAGTCAAGGAGGAGGACGGACCTGCAGTGAGGAGGCACGGAGACGACGCGCTAAACGGTGGGACGACGAGAGGCTCTGGTAGGACACGACGACGTGTAGTGTGGGGGCGTTCCCGACACGAGGACCAGGAGCTACATCTCGACTCTCATCGGAGGATAGGGTGAAGTAGGTGGTTCTAGTTCCCTCCCCATTCCCCTTTAGTTAGCTATATTATTTGGCTATATTATCTCGCCTGAAGATTTTATATGTCGTGAGCAAGTCTCACCTATGTCACGGTAAAGCACCAGGGTGCTAGACAGTACTATCAAGAGTACTTGTATTATTTATGTTGATTATTGGTGTGTACAGGCACCAGGAACCAGTGATAAATTTACTGTGTTGTGTATATCTTTCTATAGATTTTGATATGAACATATAGTGGTAAATTATATATAAGATTATGCCAGTATTTGGAGGTTAGGCTATGTGCCCAGAAACTATTTATTTTCCATGTATTGATGATTGATTTATATACCATATATATGTCTATGTTCATTCAGTGAATAATCATTTGTGAGTACAGTGAATTATTGCGTTATCGCCAACGAGAGAAAGTACTGAAAACTCCAGTGTTAATAGTTCATAATATATTGTTGAGTGAAGAACAATGTGAAGCCATTACAGTGAATCATTATAGCATTGATTGTAGAAAAGACTGTTTGAGCCTGAGTACAGTGTAACTGAGTAATCCGGTTTATTTAGCCAATATCGAGTGTGCGAGTTTCTAGTAATATTGGAGAATTTAACGAAACAGTGAATCTAGCAAACAAGCAAATTTCGCGCGGAGTGACCATTGCGATCAGCTGTTCTTGACACTTGATGAGGAGGGGAGAGTGTTGCCCTCTAGCGGTCGCATAATATCCGTGGGAATTACCGGCCGAGTCAGGATCAGTTGATTTATTGATTATTGTTTGGCTTTGTGACATCTTTCATACATTTTAAGTAAAATACAAAACTCTCTTTGGTTTTTATCATCCCCTCCATTGATCTTGTGGCTATACTATACCTGTAAGCATAGAGTGATAACAATAAGTACCTGCCTGATTCCTGATCTTTGAGTGTGACCTTGCCAAGGCTACCACTGAATACACCAGTCCACTGAGGGTGTTACTGGCCACCTTAAACACCAGTTGGCGACCTTGTGATTAACCGTAGAGCCCTATTGTTGGGGAGGGCACACGACAGTCGATGTGATCGAGTCGTGTTCTCACTCTTTCTTAATAGGAGGCCGTTAAGATTGACTGGGAGACTCTCCTGGCGTGCAGTGGCGCCGTGAGGATCGAGGGAAGACCCGCAGGGCTACGGTGAGTTACCTTGAGCATAACTATTGCTTACCCCAGAGTAAGGGTAGAGAATAATAGAGAGGTGAAAAACCCCAACATTGGCGACCTTGCCAGGATATAGATCGGAGTAAAGGTTGCAGTGGTACTTGGCAGTGGTGTTAGAGATCAGGTGAAGGTTATCACTCGTAGCACAAGATGGAGGATGATAAAGTAGCGAGGTTTATTGACTCTAGAGACGAACAGGTGCTGGAAGAGTGCACCAAGGCACAGTTACAGGCTATAGCGGATCATTTTGGAATAAAGCTGAAATCTGCCCGAGTTGGTGAAAGAAGACTAGAGATAATGGCTCAGCTAAAGGCTCGAGACGAAGCTTTGGGGGAGGAACGGCCCCAAACACCTGCCAGTGAGGGTGAACACCTGAGTATTGGTGGAAGCAGCAGGGGATCCAGCGGCAGCAGGCACAGCATTAAGCTGGAAATAATGAAGCTGCAGCTAGAGGCACAGCAGCGCAAAGAAGAGCGGGAAGCGCAGCAGCGCAAAGAAGAGCGAGAAGCAGAAGCGCAGCTGAGGAGAGAAGAGGCACAGCAGCGCAAAGAAGAGCGAGAAGCAGAGGCACAGCAGCGCAAAGAGGAGCGAGAAGCACAGCTGCGCCGGGAAGAACAGGAGCGAGAAGCACAGCTGCGCCGAGAAGAACAGGAGCGAGAAGCACAGCTGCGCCGGGAAGAACAGGAGCGAGAAGCACAGCTGCGCCGGGAAGAGCAAGAGCGAGAAGCACAGCTGCGCCGGGAAGAGCAAGAACGAGAAGCACAGCTACGCCGGGAAGAACGAGAGCAAGAAGTTAGGCTGAGACAAATGGAAATAGAAGCCAACCAGGAGGTGGAGCTGAAGCGAGCTGAACTGGGACTAGGTGCCCCTGCCCCGCCACAGGAAGACCGACGAGTGAGGGAACGAGACCTGCCGGTCTTTGTGCCTAGTGAAGCCGAAAGTTTCTTCGATCACTTTGAGAGAGTTGCTGCTATGAAGAGGTGGCCGAGGGCGGAGTGGGCGGAGTTGGTCCAAGGAAGGCTCACAGGGGAAGCTCGCCAAGCCTTCACCATGCTCGACTTCCAAGAATGCACTAACTACGATGCGGTAAAACGAGCTGTGCTCCGTTCCTTTAAGCTCACGCCAGAGTGTTACAGAAAGAGGTTTAGAGAATGTACCCGGTTGCCAGGAAAATCGTATGCGGAGACGGCGAGGGACATTGAAAGAAAGCTCCTTAAGTGGCTGGACTCTGAAGAAGCAAGGTCGGTCGAAGAGGTCAAGGAACTAATGGCCATGGAAAAGTTTATGTCCGTGCTCTCTCCTGAGATCAGGATGAGGGTAAAGGAGGCGGACATAAAGGACCTGAGGGCCGCAGCCGACCGGGCCGACATGCTAGAAGAAGCCCTACGCCCACGCCGAGAGGGACAGAACCGACCACCCGCATACGTCGGAAACGATCGGAGTTATAGAAGGACGGATGGATGGAGGACAGGAGCGAGTTCTCCCAAGTCCCATTTCTCAAGTTGGAACTCCCGAGGAACAAAAGGTGTTGTAGAGCCGATAGGGGAGAACCAAGCTGAGAGCTCGGGAACTGTTACTGCAGGGAAAGAAACGACAAGTGAGGCGGGAAAGACACAGGGTGTGACGGTCTCTGGAGGCAGTGCTAAGGCGAGCGGTGGCGGATGGTCTCCGCCGAGGGGCCGCTGCTACAACTGCGGAATACCCGGACACGTCGCGCGGGAGTGCAGACGCCCTAAGCAGCGGGGACACGTTGCTTTAGTGATGTTCGAGGACCAGAGGACCGAGGGAGTGCGGGATGAACCCGTGCTGAATGGGGAGAAGAAAGTTCACCCATTCATGTGTCGAGGAACCGTAAGGATGGGGGTCGCAGACCCCATCCCAGTGAAGATGCTAAGAGACACCGGGGCTGACTTTACCCTGATAAGTGAAACCCTGTTCCCCGAGGGTTACAAGAGCACCAGTGTGGGGGTGGCAAGTGTGACCACTGTGGGAGGCCCAGTGAGGATGCCCCTACACCAGGTAACTTTAAATTCCGATTATGGCTGCCAGACCCTAGTGGTGGGAGTCTGTACATCAATGCCCAAGATGGAGGCGCAGGTCATCTTGGGGAATGACGCGTGTGGAGGATATGTCCTCCCGCATCTCGTGAAAGGCGAAGAGTGCCCAGAACAACACGAGGAGACAGGCGAAGATTTGAACGTCTGTGGGGACGAGAAGGGAATCGCACCGGTGGCGATCCCAGTTTGTACTGAGACACCGAGACAACGCGAAGAACCAGGAGGTTGTGGATCTGATGGGGCTGAGGAGTCGATTGACAGCCTGGGAACAGATCACCTCTGCGTAGGACCCGGAGAACGAGTGGAGGACGAGAGTAGCCCGAATGGTGAGTTGCAGGTGACCCTCACAAGTTCTCCAGGGGTAAACCGCACTCGTCTCGGAAAGTTGCAGCAGGAGGAGTTCCCCGAATTGGTTAGTAAGGCCGAAGGAGGACGTGTGGGTCCTGAGAAGGCTTACTTTCCATTTATCTATATTATATATGCCATGCTATTCATGATGAAGGAACGATGGACGCCAGGAGCAACCGTGGGAACGGTGAATAAATATGTCCAGAAGTTCAAAGAACGTCTCACTAGAGCGAAGAAACTGGCTAGGAAACTCCTGAAGAAGGCGCAACGTAAGATGTCGGAGTGGTACAACAGGAGAGCTGCGCAGAGGAATGTTCAGGCCGGATCCAAAGTATTGGTTGTGCTGCCAGGTAAAGGTAGAGTGACCAGGTCGCGGTTCAAGGGACCGTACCGAGTGCTGCGACGGTTGGGTCCAGTGTCGTACGAGATTGGGAAGCCGGTTGGACCCCGGAAGAAACAGGTGTGTCACGCAGGCCGCCTGAGACATTTCTTCACTGTAGAAGGAAGAGCCGCCAAGCAGGACGGAACGTATACCCGAGAAACCCAGCGGAAGACGGGTCTGAGTGTACCGAGGGACCGAGAACTCCCGGAGGAGGAAAGTAAGTGGTCCAGGGCGGACGGCACCAGTCTCACCCGCACTGAGAGTCTGACAAGGATCAAGGTCAAGCACATCAAGGGGAAGGACGACGTAGTGGCGGATGCCCTATCCCATATGCACTAACCAGACATGACTCTTATTTTAAGGGGAGGGGTATGTGACGGAGTTCCCCCCCTTATAATTCTCCCACGCCTGCAGTAAGAGTCATGTCTACTTTTCCCATGCGTTCTCTACGTTGCAGGCTACAATTTGATATATGGGAGAGAGTGAAGTGTTCTCGGAGAGCCGAGAAATTTGTGAAATAGTAATGTTTTGGCCTGTGGTTTAGGCCCTTTAGGGAGCCAAGATGGCGCTTACCTCTCTGATCTCCCGCCAAAACCGTGTGACGTCAGTGGCACCGGATTGGTCACCGACAGCAATGTGGCACCGGGAGCCAATGAAAACCTCCCGTGGCGAAAGTGACGTCACGAAGGAAGGGGGTCCGGCCAGCGCGCCGGGCTGGCGCCAGCAGTCAGACACGACACGTCATAGAGGTCGGACGTGCGACGAGTGGTCCTGTTTGTCGGACAGCTGTTTCCCACTACCGTGGATTTACGCGTCACCTGAAGTCCGCCAGTACTCTGAGAAGTCTTCCCTAGTTCATGTGTTGAACCAGAAGAGGGAATTGACGGTTATTTGAGCAACAAGTGCTCCAGTCAGGTACTGTGCCAGTAGCAGTGAAGCCGTGCAGTGACGTATGTTGACGTCTGTGGCAATTCACCAGTTCGTGACAGCGTAGTGGCAGACAGAGCCACTGGGTAGCTGAGGAAGAGAGGACTATTTGGGGGAAACCGAACGACTGAAGCTGAGACGTAGGCGACAGCCGTTGCTGGGAGAAGACGACGGCCAGGAGACCGACTCCAACCTTCAAGAAGTCAAGGAGGAGGACGGACCTGCAGTGAGGAGGCACGGAGACGACGCGCTAAACGGTGGGACGACGAGAGGCTCTGGTAGGACACGACGACGTGTAGTGTGGGGGCGTTCCCGACACGAGGACCAGGAGCTACATCTCGACTCTCATCGGAGGATAGGGTGAAGTAGGTGGTTCTAGTTCCCTCCCCATTCCCCTTTAGTTAGCTATATTATTTGGCTATATTATCTCGCCTGAAGATTTTATATGTCGTGAGCAAGTCTCACCTATGTCACGGTAAAGCACCAGGGTGCTAGACAGTACTATCAAGAGTACTTGTATTATTTATGTTGATTATTGGTGTGTACAGGCACCAGGAACCAGTGATAAATTTACTGTGTTGTGTATATCTTTCTATAGATTTTGATATGAACATATAGTGGTAAATTATATATAAGATTATGCCAGTATTTGGAGGTTAGGCTATGTGCCCAGAAACTATTTATTTTCCATGTATTGATGATTGATTTATATACCATATATATGTCTATGTTCATTCAGTGAATAATCATTTGTGAGTACAGTGAATTATTGCGTTATCGCCAACGAGAGAAAGTACTGAAAACTCCAGTGTTAATAGTTCATAATATATTGTTGAGTGAAGAACAATGTGAAGCCATTACAGTGAATCATTATAGCATTGATTGTAGAAAAGACTGTTTGAGCCTGAGTACAGTGTAACTGAGTAATCCGGTTTATTTAGCCAATATCGAGTGTGCGAGTTTCTAGTAATATTGGAGAATTTAACGAAACAGTGAATCTAGCAAACAAGCAAATTTCGCGCGGAGTGACCATTGCGATCAGCTGTTCTTGACACTTGATGAGGAGGGGAGAGTGTTGCCCTCTAGCGGTCGCATAATATCCGTGGGAATTACCGGCCGAGTCAGGATCAGTTGATTTATTGATTATTGTTTGGCTTTGTGACATCTTTCATACATTTTAAGTAAAATACAAAACTCTCTTTGGTTTTTATCATCCCCTCCATTGATCTTGTGGCTATACTATACCTGTAAGCATAGAGTGATAACAATAAGTACCTGCCTGATTCCTGATCTTTGAGTGTGACCTTGCCAAGGCTACCACTGAATACACCAGTCCACTGAGGGTGTTACTGGCCACCTTAAACACCAGTTGGCGACCTTGTGATTAACCGTAGAGCCCTATTGTTGGGGAGGGCACACGACAGTCGATGTGATCGAGTCGTGTTCTCACTCTTTCTTAATAGGAGGCCGTTAAGATTGACTGGGAGACTCTCCTGGCGTGCAGTGGCGCCGTGAGGATCGAGGGAAGACCCGCAGGGCTACGGTGAGTTACCTTGAGCATAACTATTGCTTACCCCAGAGTAAGGGTAGAGAATAATAGAGAGGTGAAAAACCCCAACACCAGTCAAGACTGACTGTATCATGATGGCCCAATTCTCCCTTGGCCACTCCAAAGAGGCAGCGACTTTCTCGAAGGCTGCAAAGAATTTTGACACTTCCTTCTCATGGAATTTGGGGACCATTTTGATGTTGCGTACCGGATCGAAGCTACTGGTGTCCGTTGTTTGCCTCCGACCACCGCCTAATCGCAAAACTTCTAGTTCATGTTGTCTCTCTCTTTCCTCTTTGTCTTGTCGTTCTTGCCTGTCTCGTTCTTCTCTCTCTCTTTCTCGTTCTTCCCTCTCTCGTCTCTCTTCTCTTTCTCGCTCTTCTCTTTCTCGTTTCTCTTCTCTTTCTCTCTCTGCTTTCCTTTCTTCTAATTCTAAACGTCTCATCTCTAATTCTTTATCTTGTCTCTCTCGTTTCTCTTCTCTTTCTAATTCTAAACGCCTCATCGCCAATTCTTTTTCTTTCATCTCCATTTCTTTATCTTTTAATTCTCGTTCCATTTCTAACTTCTTCCATTCAATTTCACGATTGATCTCTAGGGCACGCATCTTGACTGTTAGGAAGCTGATATTAAGCTTGCCGGCATCACTGTCAACGTCGCTGCCCTTATCTTCCTTTTCCGTGGAAGCTATGTCTGCACTTTCCTTTGTACTAGGAGTCTCGCCTTCCTGTTTCTCTTCTGCCTTCAGGTGCCGGTGTACCTTGGACAAGATCTCCACACGGGAATCACTGGCACGGATCTTTATCTCCAGGTAGGCGCTCACTAGTACAAGCTCTGGTTTACTCAGATATTTTAATCTGGCAAGACAATCTTCTCTGTTCAGAAAAGCCTGAACCTCGTCCAGATCATCGATGGTAGCTTTGTCTGCCATTGTCACAGATGGAACACTTAGCACTTAACACACTGCTTACACGTTAGCACTTAATACACCGAGCACTGTTCTACGCCAATATTGCACTTTATCGCACCAAACACTGCACTTGCCAATATTGCACGTAATCACTCCGGGCACCGCACTACCCAATATTGCACTGAGTCCAAGCGAACACTTCGCTCTACAATATTGCACTGAATCACTGAGCACCGCACTAGTCAATATTGCACTTAATCGCTTAATCACAGCGAGCACCGCACTGCACAATATCGCACTTAAGTCACTCTTGAGCACCGCACAGGACGTATAACGTCACAACCGTCGCACACAGGGGGAATTACTGTATTTACAGGGATTACGCCACTTCACCACCCCTGTCAAACATACTTAACAAGGGGACGGATCCCGCTGGGGATGCCAATTATGTTACGGCCCTCTCGGGACGCAACGGGGTTCTCACTCTGATGTTGTTAGAGGAAAATATATGTATCCGTTCCCAAGCCAGTAGTGGCTATCAAGGGATGAGATCCGTGACGCAAGTAACTTAAAAGGGAGTAGGGAAAGAAAGTTAAGAACTTAATATTATAATTAGTACCATCACCGATTATATATAGAATTTAAAAGAGTACACAAGGGGGAGGGGTTTTAACACTTTACAAGGGGATCGTGCACAATCTAGTCTTCTGCTGAAGACTCTTGATTAAGAAGCTAGGTGCTGAGTCCGCGGTGCTTTCTTCGTGGCCTCAAGACGTGTCCTCTGAGAACGCCGAGCCTACCCTGGCCACAGGTCAGCCACAACACAGGTCCACTGGGGGCACCGTCGTGGAGGCCGTCAACCACACGTCCAGCAGGTCTGCTGGCAGGTACTGAGCCACCAAGGCTGGTACGGCCACTCCACGAACGATAAAAGGGGTACGCCCTAGACAGGAGTCTCGTGTGATATCACCAATCACCCTCCTGTCCTCAATACCCCAGTGGATTATCGTCTCCAACCGTCGGTCCCGGGTAAATCCTTTCACTGCCACTCCATTGGCAGGCTTAACACACCACAGTGTTCTTCCGGGGGGGGCGACGTCACAACAGCTGCAGCAAACTTCACAGTATGGAGACTGGCTGCCTCGGGTAGACTGACTCCACCTTCAACACAGTGGTCCCAGGTCGGCTCTGTAAGCAGACACGTCATTAATAACCGGGACACTAATACTCCTCACTTACGGTGGCGGGCGCAAACACCTGACGTATCCAGTCCATAGATGGCGCTGTCGTCGGAGCACCACCTCACCAGAGGTCAGGACCGGCGGTGTTGAGCGCTGAACCAGACTGGAAACTGGTCCTCGAGGCCAGTACACGCTGTCCTCACTAGGTGTCGTCGTTCGTTTGGCGGGGGTTTCGGGAGCTGACCCACAGATGGCGTGTTTGTCACTGCTCCAGGCTCGGACGCTGGATCCGGGTTCGTAACATGCTTATACCTCATGTATAAAGTAGCACTAGTAGGACACAGTCAATTGCCTACAACACTCAGACCTATACCTCATACTGAGGTAAGAATCTTCAGGTCACCAGGAGCAACAGCTCATAACTTACATACAATTTACAGCCAGACCATACAGGCAAAACCTGGCAAGAGATGGTGTACACCTGTCAGGTGAGTCTAGGTCACATGTAGTTGACAAATTGATCAACCACCATAAAAGGCTGTGGCTGGCAAGCCAAATTAATTGTACATAATTGTATTTTCACCTGTATGTGCAAGTGCACCTTTATATAAACTATAAAATCTAAAAAACCCAAAAACACAGCACAACTGTATATTCACATTATTGCACCACAAATTAATCTATGCCAACCTTTATTAGGTAGGACTTTAGGCTGTGATTGTGCTGAATTTGGCACAAATGCAGACTAAATAAATTTGTAGTTTCTTAGGTAGAAATTCTTACAATTAGTCTTGGACTAGTCAGTAGTATATACATTATTCATTCTTGTGCTGACCCTATCAAGGGTGGGATTCAAACTTTATAGTAACTCTGATTGGAGTATATCCATATTAGTTATTTGTGTACTCATTATTTGTGTGTATGCATTTTGAGCGCTGCTGAATGATCGCCATTAAATCTAATGGTGATAAAGATGAGCTAGCCGGAAGAAATTTAATGGTGAAGTTCAAGCACTGCTCAAAATCCTTAGCTACTTATTGTTAGGTAGGTACATTTAACCTCGAGTGAGGTAGAGTGTAATTTAGCCAGATTAATTTAGGCTATACTCAATACAACTTGTCAACTAATGAGCAAGTACCCAAGCTTCATTAGTAATACTTATTCAAGTCCTATGAAATTTGGACTTAAAGCCACCATGGCTACTCCTGAACAATTAAGGAGAACCTATATTGGCCTTAAAGGTCATTTAACTAGACTAATTAATAAGTCTGATACCTTGTCTAAAGCAACTCCCATTGATTACTATCAACTAGAAACATCAGTGAGAGTGGCTGATCTAAAATTTGATCAAGTCAGATCTACAAGCCAGTCTTATCTCGACCTACTGAATGTCACTTTAACTGATCCTGAGGAAATAGATCAAATTATAGCAGATATTTCTCAGTATGAAGATGAGACTCAAGATAAACTTGACATACTATCCAATATAGTAACACAATCTAAATCTAATGTAAATAATACTATGTCTCAATTCAGTAATTAATTACTTTAGGTTTGTCTACCTACTTTAGACTTACCTACATTTGCAGGGCTGGATGAAGAAAATTGGGACACATTTTGGACTACATTTGAAGTTCATATACATAAGAAATCTTCTCTTGACAGAATTTCTAAATTCTCATACCTGATTAATCTTCTCAAAGGGGAGGCTAAAAAGGTCATAAATAACCTAGCTCTCACTGAGAGTAATTATGAGGAAGCTATAAAACTGCTAAAGTTGAACTATTGCAACAAGGAGTTGAGTATAGCTAACCTTTATTACCAGTTGCTGGATCTGAATGCACCAAGTAACAGACCAGACTCACTTCAAAGCTTCAGGCTCGAAGTAGAGTCTCTAGTGAAGGCCTTAGGTACTAAAGTTGATGTACCAGCCTCAGAATGGTCAATCAAGTTACATTTGCAGAGGAAATTGCCTCGAAATATCTTAGCAGAAATCTGCTCACACTATAAAACCGAGTTTCTCACTCTCAAGCAAATATTCGAGGGACTGAGAATAACGGTTAACAGGTTGAAGACTCATGATAAGATTAAACCTGAGTCTAAACCACCTAACATTGACAAGTCAGTCAAACCCAAATCGACTTTGAATAAGTCCAATAAATTCAAACCTAAGACTACTCCATCCACTGGAAAAAGGAGTGGTAGTGTAGGTATTTATTCTGTATCTCCCTCTGACGTTACAACTGATATGTCCACTAAAAGGACAAACTCAGCCAGAGAGAGAAAGTGTCTGTTCTGTGAACAAGAACATGTCACCTACAAATGCACTGTTTATCCTAACTTTAATACCAGGATTAAACGGCTACAAGAATTACACAGATGCACCAAGTGCATGGGCTCTCATGATCCCAGTAAATGTGTAGTGCAACTGCGGTTATGCAGTAGATGCAACAAAGGTGTACATCATTATGCCTTATGTAGAAAAACTTCTACACAATCTATGACACCTGGGGAGAATTCTATGAATTCTACCACAGTACAATATTGCAAGGTACATCAAGAAATAAATGTACTTGCTACTGAGTCAGGCTGTAATACCACTCTGCCTACAGCTCAACTCAAACTAATTGACAGGAAATCTAGAGTTAACACTAGAGGTCTCCTTGATCAAGGATCACAGAAAACCTTCATCACACAACAATTAGTCCAGCAGTTAAAATTAAAACCTGCCAAAAGTGTGCGACTGAATATTTCTGGGTTCTTGACTAATAGTGGACCTCGTGAATACCAAGTAGTCAAGGTGTTAGTGAGACTTGGATCTTCCACTAGTCCAATACAAGCGGTAGTAGTAGATAAACTTCCTTCAGACCTGCAGGTCACAGGACTAGCTCACACTGCGAGATATCTTAAACGAAACCGCATGAGGCTAGCAGACAAAATAAATTCTGACTGCTTCACTGATGTTGGTATACTTATAGGCGCTGACCATTATTATAAATTTATAACGGGATGCACCAGACAACACGGAATGAATTTGTTGTCATCTGCTGGAGGCAAGTTGCTTACTGGACCGGTGCTTTTCCAACAAAACCCAGCATCAACCAACCAACAATCTAACAATACAATAGTGGCGTGACTAGGCTTGGAACAGTCACCCCTACATTTCAGAGAAATATCTGAAGATAATGAGTCTGATCCACCTGTACATCGTCTGTGGAATTTAGACACTTTAGGTATTGTCCCTGAACAACCAAGCCCTGAGGATATGTGGACTTACCAGCAATATCTGGACACAGTTGTCTATAAGGACAAACAATACTGGGTGAGACTACCATGGAAGTTGAATCATCCACAACTTCCAGTTAATTATTTCATGGCAGCCTCTCAATTACAGGGGCCTCGTAGCCTGGTGGATAGCGCGCAGGACTCGTAATTCTGTGGCGCGGGTTCGATTCCCGCACGAGGCAGAAACAAATGGGCAAAGTTTCTTTCACCCTGAATGCCCCTGTTACCTAGCAGTAAATAGGTACCTGGGAGTTAGTCAGCTGTCACGGGCTGCTTCCTGGGGGTGGAGGCCTGGTCGAGGACCGGGCCGCGGGGACACTAAAAAGCCCCGAAATCATCTCAAGATAACAGTCTCAATTAATACGACTGAAGAAACAGCCAGACAAATTGAACATGTATCATCAATTAATTCAACAACAACTGGATGTAAATTTATCGAAGTTGTTGATAATGATGACCGAAAAATAGGTCACTATTTACCCCATCACGCTGTGTTGAAAGATTCATTGACGACGCCAATACGTATTGTCTTCAACTGTAGTGCCAAAGTGAAGGCAAACAGCGTGTCCTTGAATGAATGTCTCCAAACGGGACCTAGCCCAACACAAAGGCTACATGATGTACTATTACGATTCCGCACTGGTATTTTCGCTTATACTGCTGATATCAGTAAATCTTTCCTTAGAGTAGGCTTGCAAGAAGAGGATCGTAACTACACCAAATTTCTCTGGATTAAGGACCCACTGGATCCTGACAGTGACGTCATAACCTACCAGTTTGCCTCTGTGATATTCGGAGCGACTTCCTCCCCAATTCTACTTCAAGCCACATTAGATACACATTTGAGGAAGTCAAATAGCCCTTATAAAACCGAGATCAGTGACAACTTGTATGTCGATAATTTCCAGGGAACTACAAATGACAAATCCAAATTGGTAGAAATTTACCATGAGGCTAACCGTGAGTTATTAGGAGCCAATATGCCACTACAATCATGGGCCTCAAACAATAAATCATTAAACCAGATAATCGAGAAAGAATTTCCGGGTTATCAGGTGCCTAATCAATTAAAGGTTCTGGGCATGGAATGGAACACAAGTACTGACGAGATGAATGTCAAGTCAGTACAAACCAATAATTCATCCCTTTCCATGAGAAAATTACTCTTGTATGTCAGTCAACCATTTGACCCTTTAGGCTTACCGAGTCCTATATTAATAAGGGGCAAACTCCTCATGCAGGAATGCTGGCAGAAACATATGGGATGGGATGATCCGTTGCCAATTGAGTTGCAAGATAAATGGCAGATATTCACAACGGATTTCAATCAGTTAGGTGTTTTGAAATTTCCTCGTAATGCTTCAGGACAAAACTTACCCACAAATTTGCACGTTTTTTGTGATGCCTCTGGCAAAGCGTATGGCGCTGCAGCCTACTTAGTCAATAGTGCACAATCAATTTTACTCACATCTAAAGCAAGAGTTGCTCCAATCAGGAAGAGATCTTTACCTCAAATGGAGTTAACTGCATTACTGGTAGGAGTGAGATTGGCTCATTGCCTGACCAAGACACTCAATAATATCCACTTTGGTGAAATCGTAGTGTGGTCAGACAATGAGGCAGTCTTACAATGGGTAAGAAATAACAACAATAAAACTCCCTACGTTAGTAATCGCGTTAGGGAAATTCATGAATTATCTGCTGGATATAAATTCAGACATGTCCCCACTAAGGACAATCCTGCAGATTACTTATCACAAGGGTTAACATTAAAACAACTAATCAAGTCTTCGATGTGGTTCAATGGACCTTCATGGCTTGTTAGTGGTCAGTGGCCCAAACAGAAGCCACAAGTCATAGTGACCAGTATCACTACTCCCATGAAAGAACCAGAATCTCCTCGAATCTCAACTATTAATCCTCACAATTATTCTAACTTGAGTAAGTTATTAAGAGTGACAGCACATGTGTTTGACTTTCTTGCTAAGATAGGAATCAGACATAAGTTTCCCAATCCTATCCTCTACTGGATCAAACGTGCACAACAAGAGACATATGGAAGTGAATATGAAAATCTTCCAGATAAATTAACCAAGTTTCTAGGTATCTAGTATGACACCAACACTCATAATATATTAAGGTGTGGAGGACGTTTGCTTCATGCAAAAATTGATTTGGATACAAAGAATCCGATCCTTCTACCACGTCACCACATTATTACAAAACTTCTAGTTTTACATCACCATCAATACGGTACTTTGCATGGCGTAGTGTTAGACACTCTCACCGACCTCAGACAGAAATATTGGCTTCCTCAAGGTCGTCGAACTGTCAAATCAATCATTAAGTTCTGTGTAATCTGCAAAAGATACGACGCTCGAGTGTGTCCTTACCCAGGACCTCCACCACTCCCTAAGGAGAGAGTAGTTCATCTTCGTCCCTTAGAGGCCACTGGAGTCGATTACACAGGAGCCTTGCTTCTCACTGGCAATCCAGATAAGATACCAGTGAAAGCTTATATTTGCCTCTTCACGTGTGCTACCACACGAGGCGTACATCTAGAAGTGACTTCTGACATGAGTGCCGAAGCCTTCATCCAAGCTTTTCGTAGATTTGCAGCTCGCAGATCCTGTCCCAAACTAATGATATCTGATAATGGTTCAAATTTTGTGGCAGGAGAAGTCTGCCTACGAGAGATATGGAATCATCCAGAAGTGCAGTCTGTCCTGCAGAGACGACAATGCCACTGGAAATTTATTGCTCCCAGAGCCCCCTGGCAAGGTGGGCTCTACGAACGTATGATAGGGACTGTCAAGAAATGTTTTAAGGAAGACCTTGCATCGACAGAAAATTAGTTACTCTGATCTCCAAAACTCGTCGTGAAAATTGAGGCACGAGTCAACAATCGCCCATTAACTTACGTATCAGATGATTTCTCACAGAGAGAGCCTCTGAGTCCCTCACATTTAATACAGAGAGTCCAAATGCGTGGGCTCACCAGACTTCAGGAGAGATAGGGAAGAAGAGAGGATAAACGGCTCAAGATGGCGACCTCGGGTGTTTGTCAGAACATCACCCCAAAGGGAATGATGACAATTGAAATCACCCAGCAGGAGCTCAGGCTCCGGCAAGGAGTCCAGTAGGTGTTTCAGATCAGGAAGAGAAAGCGGGACACTCGGGGGGGGGGGGGGGGGAAAGTAAGGAGACAAAGAGAACATCAGAGCGAATCAAGAGAGCAGAAGAATTAGGAGCTGGGTGAGGGGGGGGGGGAGAAAGGAATAGCCACGAAAGCGACCAGGACGAGCACCAATCATCGGCTCCTGGAGACAGACAAAAAGGGGCGAAAAAACGCGAAATCAGAAGTTGGAGTTCGAGAAAATTGGTGTAATAACCTCGAACGTTCCATTGAAGAATAGACATCGACGAGAAAAGAAAGGACAACAGAGAACAAGGAAGAAACAAAGGCGAAAGAGCAACATAGCACGTTAAAGAAGATCTGGGTCGGGAGCAGGGTCAGCAAAGTCAGGGTTAGGTGGCATGGGTAAACTGAGCAAAGACGGAGGGAAGGAAGCGGGAAAACAGACTAGAGGCGGGCGGGCGGGGTCCGGAGGAGGAGGAAGAGGAGGAGACAACGGAGAGGAGCAGTCAAGGACAGCAGCAGAAAGAGGGGAGCGCACCTCAGCAAGGGTAGCAACCGAGAGGGAAGCAAGGGCCAAAGAAACCTCCACAGCAGGAACAGGGGGCGCAACCACCGAAATGGGAGGGGAAGGAGCAATACAGTCAGTAGTAGAGGCCGAGGTAGAAAGCGAAGCCTTCTTACCTTCCAGGGAGGAGGAAGGAGAGGAGCCAGGCTTACGCTTCTGACTTAAAGAGACCGGTGTCCCAGCAACTACGTACCAGGCAAAGGATTCCAGCATCTCAGCAGGAGAAGCTGAACGAGAGAACACACGACGGCCGTTAGGAGAGTGATGGACATCAGCCCATACTGACAGGCGGCGGGAAGAGTCAATAGATGGAGGAGAAGGATGGGAAGGAGGATCGGAGGGAGACGAGGAAGAAGACACAGGAGACAAGACAAACCGGGTAGAAAGAAGGAGAACCCCAGACAGAGGACCAGGAGGGGGACCCTTCGGGACAGAACTCAAAGGAACAGAGGAGGGGGCAGTGGGTGTATCACGGTCCAAGGCCCGGAAACGATTGTGAGTCTGAGGAAGGTGGGAAGGACGAGGAGAGGAAGAGCGCAACAAGCGAGCATAAGAGAAGTTAGCATAAGGCGGGAGCCGGCGAACCTGGCGCCTCGCCTCAGGAAAAGATAAACGATCCCGGTGCTTCAAGTTGAGGATGGCTGCCTCAAGCTTGTATTGGATACAAGCACGGGAGAAGGTAGGATGGGCCTCACCACGGTTGAGGCAGCGAGCATGGGGAGAAGTGCACTCCGACTTAGAGTGACCTTCACCCCCACATAAAGGACAGAGAGAGACAGTCCCAGAGCAGCGGAGGGCACCATGCCCAAACCTCCAGCACTTGTTACAGAGCCTAGGAGAAGGAATGTACTCCTGGACAGAGAACCTGGCACCAGCAAGAATGACAGAGGGTGGAAGGGTCCTACCATCAGAGGTAATCTTCACAACCCGAAGGGGTTGACGGCGACGACCACGAGGGGGACGAGTAAACGTGTCCACCTGGAGGACAGAATGGCCCTGGGCATCGATGATATGCCGAATATCATCGTGGCAGTCCTGCAGATTCCGAACACCGGTCGCAACATGGGGCGGGAGGAGAATAGTGCCAACACTGGCATTCAACTCAGCGTTCTTTGAGACCCGAACAGGGGTCTCGCCAAGGCAGGATAAGGCAGCCAAGCGGGAAGCTGCATCCTGAGAAGGAGCAGCAACGACACGTGTATTGAGACGAGTGGGGTTGAAGGTAACAGAGACCTTGTTATAACTGGAACTTGTTATAACAGATAACTGGAATTCATAACCCTTAAAGTGCGCATCATGTCATATGACGTGCTGGACGTTGTTCCAGTCAACTGCGCAACACGTCATATGATGTGTTGGAGTACTACGCAAGATTTAAACAGCCCGTGGATACACGGGGTTCACCACACCTTCCTCAGGGCTCTTGTAAACAGACGCCATTTTTTTTTTAAATCGTGGGCCAAACTCCCGGGTGTTATTGGCCTCGGTATTGAGTGAACAACCAAGCCTGACGCACGCAGCATGAGCTAACAGCACTGCTGTTCAGCTTGTGACCACAGCATCGCCTAAAAATGCCAAAATATACTTGTTCATGCTATTATGTAGCGATGATATTATTACAGAAGTCACCTGACTGTGATAAAACTGACCAGGGTTCTGATAATAGCAGGATTGTGGTGATATTTAGCGCTGTGCGCCATGGAGGGAGGAGTAATGCTGTGGGAGGGAGGGTGGTGGCGATGTCTTCTGTGGCCATCTTTTATTGACTGCACTCAGCATACCAGCTTAGTGGTTCGCTATGGTGAACACAAATGTAGATACTTATATATAACGTGTGTATAGAGGGTATAAACAGCAAGAGAAGGTTTGGAGCTGCCATTTTGGTGAGGGCGGCAGCGTCGTCTGCACGATGCCACCGTGCAGACGACGGTGTTGTTTACTGGTTACCACGATGGTCTTTGGGCACCATACCAGTTTATTTGTACAAGTATGGTGAATAAAACAGGTAGATATTTATATAAAATGTGTATATATAGCGTAAAAACATCACACAGTATTGTTGGAGGAGAAATATTAGTGCGTCTGGCAGATGTAACTGGACCCATTATCACCACACCAGAAATAAATATCTCTTTGATATCCCCAGGGTCAAACTTAATCTGTGTAAACACTCTATGCAAATTAAGGGACCTAGTCTATGGAACTCACTCCCTAGTGAATTGAAAAACTTTAAAAATTTTGCCTTATTTAAAAGCAAAACCAAAAAGTACCTAACTTCATCTTCTTAGTTTCCTACACTGAGCTTTAAATTTGCTCTGTACCTAGTGTTACCCAATCTCCTAATTTTTATGTAATATCAAACAACCTTATCATTGTGTTCATTGCTGTCTTCTTTTATGTGCTAGACATATGCTGTATTGTGACTACCAATTTTTGTCAACTACCATTCAAGCTGTCATTGCAATCAATCTTATATTGTTTCTGCTGTATTGTGCCTACCAATTTGTTGTCAACTACCATTTTAAGCTGTCATTGCAATCAATCTTAGCTACCTATGTGCTTTAATATACTGTACCTACAATTTTCTCTCATCTTCTTTTTTTTTTTTTTCATTTCATGTAATCTGTTACCATTTTTTTGTCTATAAATTTTGCAAGTATTTACCTCCTTAATATTTTCTTAGATTAAGGACCTGCCCGAAACGCTGCGCGTGCTAGTGGCTTTACAAGACTGTAATTACCATATTTGTATCCTCACATTCCTTATGTACATTCTTGTATATGCATAAATAAAATAAAATAAAATAAATAAGGGCGGCAGCCATCAGCTGACTGTGTGAGGTCCTACGTCTTTGTGCCTTTACTCACCATACAAGCTTAGAGGTACAGTTATGGTGAACAAAACATGTAAATACTCATATATAACATCTGTATATAAGATATATAGCGAAATAACACCACACAGTATTGTTGGAGGAGAAATATTAGTGTGTCTGGCCTTGAGGGCGGCAGCCATCAGCTGACTGTAGAGGTCCTACGTCTTTGTGCCTTTACTCACCATACAAGCTTAGATGTACAGTTATGATGAACAAAACATGTAAATACTTATATATAACGTCTGTATATAAGATATATAGCGTAATAACACCACACAGTATTGTTGGAGGAGAAATATTAGTGCGTCTGGCCTTGAGGGCGGCAGCCATCAGTTGACTGTGAGAGGTCCTACGTCTTTGTGCCTTTACTCACCATACAAGCTTAGATGTACAGTTATGGTGAACAAAACATGTAGATACTTATATATAACGTCTGTATATAGTGAATTATAGCAAAAACAGTATTGTGGGAGGAGAATGTGGGTGAGTCAGATGACTGGAGGGAGGGCGGGAGAGGCTGGCTGGTACACGGCGGTCACTCCTCATTACTTTTTGACTCATAATAGCTACTTAGTGGTTCGTTATAGTGAACAAAACATGCAGATACTTATATATAATCTGTGCTTATAGTGTAATAACTGACAAAGTATTTGTTCACTGATTGATGAACATAATTGAATCGACAATATGCACACCATATTTTTGAGTACAGCAATGATTCACTCATTTTATTATATAAATATATCAAACTACACACTATTGAATAATATTACAGCAAAAAAACTATGAAAAATCAGAGACATTGAAATAATTAGGTAATTATCTCTTTGTGGCAACTCCGGCCTGACAGCTGGCGAGCAACAGACCGCCTGGGACGCATGCTGAGTCAGCGCCTATAATTTGCCAGACTTTCCCGCCCTATAGCGGGCAATATATGCCACTTACAATTTTTTAATTATTTTTCCCGAGATCAGTGAACACAAATTAACAGGTTAGAAAGAGAAAATATATTTTTTTTTTTTCAAAATGACATGCGCCTGTGGGAATGACAGGATATGAAACCCCGAGCATGTTAAGGGTTAAGCGACAAAAACGCTGCGCGCACATATACCGCTTTTTTTTAACATTAGCCGGGCGCGCGAAAGTGTTAATATAAGATAGATAGAGCTAGATGTTAGCTATTCTTAGAATTGTTAAAGTAACAAGTAAAGGAATGTCTGGGAAGACTTGTAATGATTGTTACTGTATGATCAGTTGAGTATCGTCCAGGCAGCGATTCTGAGAGTGTTCCCAGGCTAATTCCTCCTTTTCGAGTGTCCTCTTTGACTAGGAGGTCTTACGACCTTGTGGGCTATTTCTCTTACGTCTCCTCATCCTCCTCTCTTCTCTCTCCTTATTCTGTATTACCAAATTAAGTATCTTATTATAGAATTACTGTGCCATTAGCTAGGTTTTTGAGTGTTCTCGAAGCCAGTGTTTTGGAGTCCTAAGTGTTACTCTAGGGTTGCTAGAGAGACCATGTGTGCCAATGTTACAGTGATACCAGTGTGTGTGTTCTGTCCTTCAGGAAAGTAGTCTTTACCACTAGGTTGCTGGTTGTAATCCTTGTCTCCTGCCTATGTGGATTCAAAGGTTTAACGTAAGATAGAGTTGGTAAAGTAATTTTTTTATTTTTGTATATGGGGGTTATTAGGGGTTAATAAATAAGTATTAAGTTTATATTAGGAGTATCCTTTTACTCTGTTTGGAGTGGAGTAAGTTAATCACCTTTAGACTACAGACATCTTTAGGACAAGTATTATTTCCTGGGAATTGTCTTCCCTGGGGGCTGGGCCTAACCTAACTCCCACTATTTTAGGAACTCCTTGACCTTAGTTGTTGGCCTCACCGAGCAACCTCTAGCCCCCCCCCATAACACTCATGGTTCCTGATAGGCCTAAGAACTCCATTTGCTTGACTGATGCCAGGGTCTAATACATTCATATCAGCTTGGTTAGCTCCGGGAAGCCGAAGGGGCTTTCCCCCCAGAAAGGCATGTATACTTACATTATATGCATAATTTTATTTTTGCAAGATACAGGTTTAGTTGTACACATAACTATTCTAACAATTACTTTATACATTTTAACTGACAATTTGTATAAAATTTAACTTTGCTGCAAAGTTAAAGAAATATTTGAAATAAAATGAATGAAATCAAATTAAGAGTATTTTACGAGAAATGTTTCTCTACTACCTCCCTCCTTACTGCCTGGCCACTTGCTGATGCATTATGAATCTTGTGTTCACTTTGGGGTAGATCATCATTACCAATGAGATCCTCTATGGGTATTCTCTCCTGTATGCAATAATTGTGAAGCAATATACATGCTATTGCTATCTTAGAGCATTTCTCTGGTTCATGTTTCAGACAACCCCCAGAACTGTGAAGACATCTAAACCGTGACTTTAATAAAACAAATGTTTGTTCAATCACTACTCTCGTTTTGGAGTGACTCCTATTATAGAACACTTCTGGAGGGTTTCCTGGAAACTTGAAGGGTGTCATGATGTAAGGTTCCTGGGGATAGCCACTGTCACCTGTAGAGGTAGAAACATTTTGGCATTAGAGAGAGCTCTGCAGTAATTATCTTAATAGTTTAAGGTTTTTATTAATTACACAACAATTATATAAAGGTTTTGAATAAAATCCAATACTGAATATAATGACACACCACTTTCTGGTTAGTCCTTTGGTGGCTTCCCTAGCTACCCACCTGGTGAGCTCAACAGATGCAAAGTAAGAATATACTTACTAGATCACCACAGTAATCTGAAGGAAAACAAAAACTTGAAAAGTTAGGTGCAAACAAAACTAGCCTCTTCATGAAAAACAATGATAACCGTAACATGAACATGGACATGCTTGGTAGCTGCAGGCAACCACAAGTTAGTAATCATCATTCACTACCAAACAGCAGCCCTGGCCACCACAGGATACTAACAAAATGGCTTCCTCATTCAAGCACTGCCCATGCAACAACCCAAATATGGAAAAAGGGACAGGCAGGAACCAATGAACCCACCAGAAAGACGCTTTTTGTTACATTAACCCATGGACGCCACAGCTAACAGCTGACAACATCGTTTTGCACGAGGAAAAATATATACATTTTTTCCTTCTGAAATTATTAAAATATGTTCCCTGATCACGGGATGTAAGAGAAAAACCATTGTGAAGTGTATACAGTAACTCAGTATATTTAACTCTTGAATTTAGATTGGGATTGAAAATAGATAGAAACAGAAGTGTTAAATGTTGAAAAACAGTCTGGAACTTTTGTTGAACTCTTGAATTTAGAATCCTCGCCAGTACAATAGTCAGTTCTGCACATGTGCAGAGTATTGTCATAACGGGCAACTTATCCTCCAATTTAGATATATAATGATGATCGTCAACAGTTAGGAATTTGTACCTAACTTTTAGGTAGTACTATTCTGACTGGTAAATTAAGAAACAATTCCTTTAGGAATTACAGTAATGCAAAAATAATTATTTTTGCTATAGTTCTGGGTGGTAATTTCTTGCTCACCTAGAACCTATCACAAAGAAGCATCACTATTGGCCAAGTGCTCATATCAAGTTTAACTCAACAAAACACACAAAAAAAAACCAGCACACAAGACTTGCTAATCGTCAACAGTGACACTCCACTGTGATGCATCTTCCAACATCATAAATCGTTCAGTCATCCATAGGTGAAAACCATCACACAAACTGCACCATTCATGAAGAAACACCACCACCATTGGCCACAAATTGCTCATATCAAGTCAAAATCTTAAAACAGCGCTAATTGTACAGTGGTACCTTCGTTTCCAAATTTAATCCGTTCCCAGAGACAGGTCATAAGCCAAAAATTCACAACCCAAAACAAATTTCCCATGAGAAATAATGTAAATTGAATTAATCCGTTTCACACTCCCAAAAATATTGACTTCTAAATACATTTCATACATAATACATACAAATATTTTGTACTATAGTATGTGCAAGTTATAGCTTCCCTATTGGGGAGCCGGTTGGCCGAGCGGACAGCACACTGTACTTGTGATCCTGTGGTCCTGGGTTCGATCCCAGGCGCCGGCGAGAAACAACGGGCAGAGTTTCTTTCACCCTATGCCCCTGTTACCTAGCAGTAAAATAGGTACCTGGGTGTTAGTCAGCTGTCACGAGCTGCTTCCTGGGGGTGAAGGCCTGGTCAAGGACCGGGCTGCGGGGACACTAAAAAGCCCCGAAATCATCTCAAGATAATCTCAAGATAATCCCTTTATTGATGACTCTTGTTGGTGCATGGAAGATGGTGAGGCGGGGAGGAAGGAGAGGTGTTAAGTGTTTGGAAGGGAAGTCCCCTTCCATTATAACATCAGGCAGTGATGACTCTCCCTGGGGGTACTCACTCTCTTTGCAGTTCTTTCCATACTACACATATTTTCTTAATCACTGTGCTGCGCCAACCGAAAAAACTCGTTCAGTGGGAAACTGCGGCAACCAAGAAAACACCTTTTGAATATTTTTCTGTCGGTGAAATTCAGACCTTATTGTTTGAAGAACACAAGGGTCATGATATTGATGAAGCTAGGTCCAATAATGACCTGACACAAGTGATACAACACTAATGAAGATGATACAGCAAGTGTATCCAGTAGTAGCTGATTGCTATCCATGCTCACCCATGTTATTTATTTATATATATACAAGAAGGTACTTTGGGATTGTGAGGATACATAGCATAGTAATTACATTCTTGTAAAGCCACTAGTATGCGCAGCGTTACGGGCAGGTCCTTAATCTAAGAAACATATAAGTAGGTAAATACTTGCAAAATTTATAAATATGATAACAGTTACATAGCATGAAAAAAAAAGATGAGAGAAAAATTGTAGGTATATTAAAGCACATAGGTAGCTCAGAATTATTGCAATGACAGCTTGAATGGTAGTTTAACAAAACTTAGCAGGCACAATACAGCATATGGCTAGCACATAAAAGAATACAGCAATGAACACAATGATAAAATTGTTTTTGAGCACATGTTAAAATTGTTTTGATTAAGTACATAAAGATTGGGAGATTGGGTAACACTAGATACAGAGCAAATTTAAAGCTCAGTGTAGGAAACTACGAAGATGAAATTAGGTACTTTTTTTTTTTTTTTAAATGAGGCAAAAGTTTGACAGCTTTTCAATTCACTAGGGAGTGAGTTCCATAGATTAGGTCCCTTAATTTGCATAGAGTGTTTACACTGATTGAGTTTGACCCTGGCGATATCAAAGAGATATTTATTTCTGGTGTGGTGATAATGGGATAATGGATCCTATTAAATCTGTCCAGGGAGAGTTTCAGAGCATGATTTTCATTTAAGAACAGGGTTTTGTAAATGTAGTTGACACAAGAGAATGTGTGGAGGGAGTTAATATTTAGCAAGTTAAGGGATTTAAACAAGGGAGCCGAGTGCTGTCTGAGAGCAGAGTTTGTTATTATTCTGATAGCAGATTTTTGCTGGGTGATGATGGGCTTAAGGTGGATTGCAGTGGTAGACCCCCATGCACAGATACCATAATTAAGATAGGGATAGATTAGTGCATAATATAGTGAGAGGAGAGCAGAGTTAGGAACAAATATCTTATTTTGGAGAGCATTCCAACTGTTTTAGAGACTTTCTTAGTTATGTGTTGAATGTGGGTGCTGAAGTTGAGTCTCTTGTCTAGGAATAGGCCAAGAAACTTTCCATCATTTTTATTACTGATGTTAATGTTGTCTATCTGTAGCTGAATTGCATTCGATGATTTGCTTCCAAATAAGATGTAGTAGGTCTTTTCTATGTTTAGTGTTAGTTTGTTAGTTGACATCCATAAGTGGACTATTTTTAATTCATTATTCACATATTATTATGTAGTGTATGTGGGTTGGGGTCTGAATAGATGAGGGTAGTATCATCAGCAAACAATATAGGTTTAAGAATATTAGAGACATTAGGCATATCATTGATATATATAAGAAATAGAAGAGGTCCTAAGATGCTACCCTGTGGCACTCCAACAGTTATTGGTAGAGTGGAAGAGGTTGTATCATTGATGGTTACACATTGGTGTCTGTCACTAAGATAGGATCGGTGTGGGAGTTTTCTTTTTTGCTTTCACGACTGCAATGCATACGTCGCCAATGTACATCTGGCAGATGCTTCATGAAACTGTCGGAATTAGCAGAATAGAAAATACGAGAGCAACCGTACAGGACCTGGGAGCAAGGTCGAGTTAGAGTCCTTGAGGGTCTCTTCTTAGACTATCCTCACCTGGTCCTGCTCCACGTTGATCGTTGGAATCTCCCCAATGATTTAACACTTTAAGGGACTCCCAAGGTCCTCATCACATTTATAGTTAAGTGAATATAGGCAACTCGGTGTTGAAGACACCTAGAGCTGAAGGGTTGAGTAATGTTGGCAGTATTCAGAAGTGGTTCAACGGAAACACCGCATAAAGCTTAACAGTAGTTTATTTACTAACTTAACCACTAATACAAAGGGTGCTTGATTTACTTTAGATTGACGTCAGAAAGGCTATGGTTGCATTAGCGAGACTCTTGACGTCTGGGTAATCGACTCGAATCCACTTATGGAGAAACACCTAACTTAACACAATTGACAGCCAATCATTAACACGGCAACCTAACTGCCTGTATGCAAAGGGATTACAAGAGTTCCAACCAGATACTTGGGTAATGATGATATGCAATAAATCACAAATCACGCATACACCGTCGATTCACCTATAACCTGTGACAGGTATGAGAAGGTGAGAACTGTGGTTGATCCCTCAGATCAACACAGACACAATAAAACAATGACAAGATCTTGTACTTACAGATGGGGGTACCTCTCTTACTCACTCACTCAGGCCCATTTATACAAGCACTCGTAGGTGGCCTGATAGCTGGTTTTGCTCGTAGACACGGAGGGTACTCGCAGTAGGGCATGCTGTATGCTTAACAGACAGACACACGCACACACACTGGCACTGGCAGTGAGTAAGGTGGTGACATCACTTAGTACAGTGAGGGCGGCGGCGGGTGCTCGAGGCTACACACTCTGGACAGAGTGGCGGCTGGCGGTGGCTGTGGTACCATGCAGGTACACTTGTGGTAAAGTTACGCACAGGTTACTTAGGCGGCGGCACTGCTTTAGTTCACTCTAGGTCACTCACAACGATCTTTGTCACCAGGGGTTACCTGATACCAGTCTGTTTTGCTCTGGTGATTTTGTCACTATAGGCGTCTGAACAGTATATTCACACTCGTGATTCTGGGCGAGTGTGGGTATATCGAAAAGACGTTGAGTTAACTTGACGGTGAGGAATGGACGATGTTCAGTCTATTGGCCGTTAGACAGAACAGGACACGTCCTCTGTGTAAGGGCTCCCTCACGTGAATACTTTTGCCTGAGGCTCAGGGCGTCTCGTGGGCACACAACACAAAAGGTTACAATTTGACCAATAGCATTGCAGTAAATGAGCAGGACCCAATCATATTGGTCGTACGATGATCAGTAGGAGAGGTGACGTCATGAACACGTCACGACCACATCACAGCTGTTATTCTCCATGGCGCCGGTTGAGGTTGACCTCAGGGTCCCACTGTCGCCTCGCAGGTGTCTCTCACACTGGCACCAGCCGATGTACTCACTGACCCTTGGTGGCAAGTATGCTTAACTTCCCTGTATCTACTTCCTGCCTGGACATACGGCGGCCTCCGTATTATGAAAGTGTTCCTGGTTAAGTGGGCATTCTGGAGATACCCAACATTCCAGGTCACTATCCAGGGTTAAGAGAGATGGACTTGTGCACGAAGGTCTGTGCACTGTGCACTGCAATGAGCCATTCCAGTCAGCTGTGGGAGAATCTTGAGAAACCATATTCTCACGATCGGACATAGTCCAGGGCAAGGCCTCGGATTCCATAATGCTGGAGTTTAACCCTTAAAGTGCGCATCACGTCATATGACGTGCTGAACGTTGTTCCAGTACACTGCGCATCACGTCATATGATGTGTTGGAGTACTACGCAAGATTTAAACAGCCTGCGGATACACGGGGTTCACCACACCTTCATCAGGGTTCTTGTAAACAGACGCCATTTTTTTTAAAAATCGTGGGCCAAACTCCCGGGTGTTATTGGCCTCAGTATTGAGTGAGCAACCAAGCCTGACGCACGCAGCATGAGCTAACAGCACTGCTGTTCAGCTTGTGACCACAGCATCGCCTAAAAATGCCAAAATATACTTGTTCATGCTATTATGTAGCGATGATATTATTACAGAAGACCCCTGACTGTGATAAAACTGACCAGGGTTCTGATAATAGCAGGATTGTGGTGATATTTAGCGCTGTGCGCCATGGAAGGTGGTGTAATGCTGTGGGAGGGAGGGTGGTGGCGCTGTCTTTTGACTGTGTGTGGCCACCTTTTATTGACTGCACTCACCATACCAGCTTAGTGGTTCGCTATGGTGAACACAAATGTAGATACTTATATATAACGTGCGTATAGAGGGTATAAACAGCAAGAGAAGGTTTGGAGCCGCCATTTTGGTGAGGGCGGTGGCGTCGTGCAGATGACGGTGTTGTTTACTGGTTACCACGATGGTCTTTGGGCACCATACCAGTTTATTTGTACAAGTATGATGAATAAAACAGGTAGATATTTATATATAATGTGTGTATATAGCGTAATAACACCACACAGTATTGTTGGAGGAGAAATATTAGTGCGTCTGACCTTGAGGGCGGCCGCCGATCAGCTGACTGTGTGAGTAGCCACATCTCTGTGCCTTTACTCACCATACAAGCTTAGATGTACAGTTATGGTGAACAAAACATGTAGATACTTATATATAACGTCTGTATATAGTGAATTATAGCAAAAACATTATTGTGGGAGGAGAATGAGGGTGAGTCAGATGACTGGAGGGAGGGCGGGAGTGGCTGGCTGGTACACGGCGGTCACTCCTCATTACTTTTTGACTCATAATAGCTACTTAGTGGTTCGTTATAGTGAACAAAACATGCAAATACTTATATATAACCTGTGCTTATAGTGTAATAACCGACAAAGTAATTGTTCACTGATTGATGAACATAATTGAATCAACAATATGCACACCATATTTTTGAGTACACCAACGATTCACTCATTTTATTATATAAATATATCAAACTACACACTATTGAATAATATTACAGCAAAAAAAGAAGAAAAATCAATCAGAGACATTGAAATAATTCGGTAATTATCTCTTTGTGGCAACTCTGGCCTGACAGCTTGCGAGCAACAGACCGCCTTGGACGCACGCTGAGTCAGCGCCTATAATTTGCCAGACTTCCCCGCCCTATAGCGGGCAATATATGCCACTTACGATTTTTTTATTATTTTTCCCGTGATCAGTGAACACAAATTAACAGGTTAGAAAGAAAAAAAATATATATTTTTTTTCAAAATGACATGCGCCTGTGGAGATGGCAGGATATTAAACCCCCAAGCATGTTAAGGGTTAAGTAAAAGGTAGTTGTGATTAACAGTATCAAAGGCTTTTCTTAGGTCAATGAAGAGTCCAATCAGAAACTCATTTTTGTCAAGGACTGAGTAGATTACTTCAAGGAGACTAATGATTGCATCATTGGTGCTCTTTTGGGACCGGAAGCCAAACTGGCAGAGGCTGAGTATGTCAAATTTTACGAGGTAGGAATAGAGCTGTTTGTAGATAATTTTTTCAAATATTTTTGATGGAATGGGTAGATTTGATATTGGTCTATAATTGTTTATGTCCGCCAGACTGCCTCCTTTATGGACTGGCGTAATTCTTGCTTTTTTAAGAATATCAGGGAAGGTGTGACACTCTATAGATTTGTTGAACAGTAGAGCTATGGGTGGAGCAAGGACATGGGAGGCGCTCTAGTATACAATGGACGGAATTTCACTGGTGTTCCCTGGCTTGCTTTTTAGAGAGTGTATGATGGACACAACATCTGCTGGGCTGACTGGTGAAAGGAGAAGAGAGTTTGGATAACTGCCTGAGAGATATGTGTTAATATGTGTCTGAGTCTGTGGGATTTTTCTGGCAAGATTAGCACCAACCGATGAAAAGAACCTATTAAATTCATTTGCCATTTCTAAATCAGTTGACGGTGTATACCCATCCTTATACTGTAGAATTTTATTTGGTTATGTGAGTGTTGTTTAGTTCCTAGGATACTAGAGATGGTTTTCCATGTGCTTTTCATGTTGCCTTTTGCTTCATTGAATCTATTCACATATGAAAGTTTTGCCTTTCTTATGATACTGGTAAGCATTGATGAGTACCTTTTAACCACTTCCTTTGTAACTAGGCCAATCCTGAGTTTCTTTTCATATTCATGTTTCTTGTTGATTGAGTTGAGAATGCCACTTGTGAGCCATGGATTGTTTAATCTTTTGTCAGTTACTTGCTTGATAGGAAGGGGGCAATGAAGGCTGTAGAGGCTTAGAGTTTTGGAGAGGTAATGCATTTATGAGTAATGCATTTATATCGTCAAAATGTTTACCAAGTGATCAAGTGTTTACCAAGTGTTATCTCCAATTTTTATAAATGTTTAATGTTTAAATGTTTATTTAGGTAAGGTACATACATACATACAAGAGATTTTACAAAACAAAGAGTGATGGATTTACAGTTAGGGCTAGTACATACAATGCCTAAAGCCACTATTACGCAAAGCGTTTCGGGCATGAAAAACTTAAATGACTAAAGCTTAATACTAATTGAGCATAAAGAGTAAAATGAAAACATGGAATGAAAACATAGCTGTAAAAGCAGCACAAATACAATTCTGTCGACAAACAGCGCTCTTTAAAAAAACCAGACATTGGTTGACAATAGAGGGGTAAGGTAGGTTACAGGGAATTTATTAGGTATAGCTTCGTTTTTATCTTAAACTGGTTGAGAGAGGTACAGTCTTTAACATGGTTGGGAAGGTCATTCCGCAATCTGGGTCCCTTGATTTGTAGAGCATTTCTAGTTTGATTAAGTCGTACTCTAGGAATATCAAAACTGTATTTATTTCTGGTGTGGTGCTCATGGGTTCTGTTACAACCTTCTATGAAGCTTTTGAGGTCAGGATTGGCATTACAGTTTAGCGTTTTATATATGTATAATACACATGAGAGACTGTGCAGTGACTTAATGTCTAACATATTCAGAGATTTGAGTAGGGGTACCGAGTGATGTCTGGGGCCAGAGTTGGATATTGTCATAATAGTAGCTTTGTGTTGAGTAATTAGAGGACGTAAATGCTTTTGGGTAGTAGAACCCCAAGCACAAATACCATAGTTGAGATATGGATAGATGAGGGAGTAATAGAGAGACACCAGGGCAGGGCGAGGTACATAATATCTGATCTTAGAAAGAATGCCAACAGTTTTTGAAACTTTTTTTTATATATTTAGAATGTGTCCCTGGAAATTCAGCTTGTGGTCAATGAGAATGCCAAGGAATTTGCCATCTAATTTGTTACAAATTTGGGTATTGTTTATTTTGAGATTTATTTGATTAGAGGATTTATTGCCAAACAGAATATAGAAAGTTTTGTCAATGTTAAGGGTGAGTTTGTTAGCAGTTAGCCAAAGATGGACTTTATTTACCTCAGTATTTACTGTGGCATTTAGAGCAAGGGGGTCAGGACTGGAGTAAATGAAGGTTGTGTCGTCAGCAAATAGAATTGGTTTGAGGTGTTGGGAGGCATTTGGAAGGTCATCAACCAGTTTAAGATAAAAAACGAAGCTATACCTAATAAATTCCCTGTAACCTACCTTACCCCATACGGGGCCTCGTAGCCTGGTGGATAGCGCGCAGGACTCGTAATTCTGCGGCGCAGATTCGATTCCCGCACGAGGCAGAAACAAATGGGCAAAGTTTCTTTCACCCTATGCCCCTGTTACCTAGCAGTAAAATAGGTACCTGGGTGTTAATCAGCTGTCACGGGCTGCTTACTGGGGGTGGAGGCCTGGTCGAGGACCGGGCCGCGGGGACACTAAAGCCCCGAAATCATCTCAAGATAACCTCAAGATAACCCCTCTATTGTCAACCAATGTCTGTTTTTTTAAAGAGCGCTGTTTGTCGACAGAATTGTATTTGTGCTGCTTTTACAGCTATGTTTTCATTCCATGTTTTCATTTTACTCTTTATGCTCAATTAGTATTAAGCTTTAGTCATTTAAGTTTTTCATGCCCGAAACGCTTTGCGTAATAGTGGCTTTAGGCATTGTATGTACTAGCCCTAACTGTAAATCCATCACTCTTTGTAAAATCTCTTGTATGTATGTACCTTACCTAAATAAACATTTAAACATTAAACATTTACCATGGCGAGCGTACAGCCAAATGCCTCCCAGCCACACACCATGCAATCATTGACTGATGATCAAATAAATAATTAATTATTTTCTGATGGTGAGGAAAGTGTTATTGATGACTCTGACATCGATAAAGACTATTCACAGGAGTCCGATGATAATAGCACCTTGAGCGAGAATGTGACAGAGTCTGCTCCCATGGCGAGGCCTCCTCTTCCAGTGGCTACACCAATTCGCTCCCCACCACATAGTTCTTGTACTTATTTGGAGTATGAGGATATTTTGGACGACGAGTCAGATAAAGGTGACTCTTTATCTGGTTTTAGTATAGTTAAATCAAAACATAGTATTAACATGCCTGTCGCTAGCGCCAGTGGTTTTACCAGGCATTGTTTTCTCGGGTCAGCGACTCGTCCACCCAAACACCACAGCATGACACCACATGTAGACAAGATGAACAAAGACCCTCAATGTTCACGTGATTTTACCTCATCTTTAGTTTGCGGCCGTACTTTAAGTAGACGGGCTTCAGCTCCTGATCCACAGTGTGCAACGATTCCTCACCGCTGTTTTGTCTCGCAAGACACCAGGTGTACATGTGTGGAGTGATAGTGACGATTTTCTTCCACTAATTACTGCCTTTGACAATAAAGATGTTGGGTTTAAAGACCTTTTTCCTGATACTGATAAGGACATGTGTGAAATGGACTTTTTTACTGTATATTTTGATGAGCCACTCATGGAACATATTGTTCAGCAAACGAACATTCACGCGGCTCATCTCATTGAACAGGAGTTAACAGTTTTTCACGATTACAGCAATGGAAAAAACACTAATATAGGTGAAATGTATGTATTTCTTGCACTATGTATGTTGATGAAACATTGTGTAAAACACATCTCAGATTATTGGAACAAAGACCATACTGTTCCAATACCTTTGTTCAGGAAATATGTCTCGAAACAGGTTTCAGATACTCCTCAGGTGTCTTCGTTTTGCAAATAATAAAGAACAGACACAGCATGATAGACTTTGAAGAGGGAGGCATGTTCTGAATGAACTGATTGGAAAGTTCAGAGATTTCTACATACCAGCCCAGAAGCTAGTGATTGACAAATCCCTTGTGCTTCTCAAAGGACGTGTTGCTTTCAAGCAGTATATTCCCTCCAAATGCAACAGATTTGGATTTAAATTCTTTGTTCTCTGTGACTGTGCAAGAGAACTTGTGTTACACATGATTCTGTATTCTGCTAGCAATGTAGACATTCACGGTAATAACCAACACGATTTTTTAGGTAGTGTGGTGAAGACACTGATGGCACAATGGTTGAAAAAAAGTCCACATTTTATACCAAGATAACTATTATACAAGTCCCCTGGTAACTAGGTTCTTGCTTGATAATAGAAATTGAGTGTTTGGTAAAAACTTAAGCGTTGGTTTGGAAAAGGCAAAAAGAAGGGAAATGCCAGTGTTTGACAAGAATATTGAAGTAGGTGAATGCCAGATAAGAAAAACTGATCAAATACTTTCAGTGCAGTGGAAAGACAGGCAAGAAGTAAACCATGTTGTCAACCATATACACTGGTACAATTGTGAACAGTGGCAAGATGAACAAAACAACGAAAGAACCAATATATATAAACCAGATTATGTTATGGACTATAACATAAACAGACGTTTGGATGATAAATGTGACATGATGGTGGGCGCTGTCGAGTGTGTATGGAAAACAGTGAGGTGGACCAAAAAGATGTTTATTGACCTTGTTGATGTAACCATGCTGAACAGTTTCAATATGTATCTGATGAAAACAGGTTGTAAACGAAGTTTCCGTGCATTTAATTTTTCTGTTGTGACACAATTACTAATAAAGTTTGGTAAAGAAATTACCAGCATTCAAAGACCCATTCAGAACCCAGTATTGTGCTATGCTCCTACACCCAGGCTGGCTTACAGGGAGGGCTTTCAAGTACACGCAATAAACAATTTGTCACCAATTGGAAAGCGTGCAATAGGCCAGCGTGAGTGTATTATTTGTAAGACCGCACAAATGAGGCCAAAGAAACACAAATTGGTGCTAACATGGTGCAAAGCATATGCTGTCCCTTTGTGTCATGTCAAGTGTTTCAGCGAGTATCACACTCTCCATGACTTCTAAATGCCCAATAATGGTGCAAAATCTTGTATATATTGTAATTACCTAAGTGTAGTTACAGGATGAGAGCTATGCTCGTGGTGTCCCGTCTCCCCAGCACTCTTTGTCATATAATGCTTTGAAATTACCGACGGTTTTGGCCTCCACCACCTTCTCACATAACTTGTTCCAACCGTCTACCACTCTGTTTACAAAAGTGAATTTTCGTATGTTTCTCTGGCAGCTTTGTTTCATTAGTTTAAATTTATGACCTCTTGTTCTTGAAGTTCCGGGTCTCAGGAATTCTTCCCTATCAAATTTTATCGATTCCTGTTACTATTTTGAACGTAGTGATCATATCGCCTCTTTTTCTTCTATCATCTAATTTTTGCATATTTAATGCCTCTAACCTCTCCTCGTAGCTCTTGTCCTTCAGTTCTGGGAGCCACTTAGTGGCATGTCTTTGCACCTTTTCCAGTTTGTTGATGTGCTTCTTCAGATATGGGCACCATACAACTGCTGCATATTCCAGTTTTGGTCAATAAAAGTCGTGAACAGTTTCTTAAGTATTTCTCCATCCATGTATTTAAAAGCAATTCTGAGGTTAGAAAGTGTAGCACAGGCTCCTCACACAATGTTCTTAATGTGGTCTTCAGGTGACAGTTTTCTATCAAGAACCACCCCTAGATCCCTTTCTTTGTCAGAATTCTTTGAAGATTTCTCACATAATTTATAGGTTGTGAGGGGTCTATGTTCTCCAATTCCACATTCCATAACATGGCATTTATTAACATTAAATTCCATTTACCAAGTGTTGATCCATATACTTATTTTGTCCAGGTCATCTTGAAGGGCATGACAATAATCTAGGTTTCTTATCTTCCCTATTATCTTAGCATCATCAGCAAACATGTTCATGTAATTCTGTATTCCCACTGGTAGATCGTTTATGTAGACAATGAACATTACCGGTGCAAGAACTGATCCCTGTGGTACTCCACTCGTGACATTCCACCAATCCGATACCTTGCCTCTGATTACGGCCCTGATTTTTCTGCCAGGAAATTTTTCATCCATGTTAGTAGCTTACCTGTCACCCCTCCAATATGTTCCAGTTTCCAGAACAACCTCTTATGGGGAACTCTGTCGAAAGCCTTTTTTAGGTCCAGATAGATGCAGTCACCCCAACCATCTCTTTCCTGTAAAATCTCTGTGGCTCGATCATAAAAACTGAGTAAGTTTGTTAACACAGGATCTTCCAGATTGAAAACCATACTGTCTGTCTGATATTATATCGTTTTCCTCCAGGTGTTCTACCCATTTAGTTTTAATTATTTTTTCCAATATTTTGACTATTACACTTGTCAATGATACAGGTCTATAATTAAGGGGGTCTTCCCTGCTACCACTTTCGTAGATTGGAACTATGTTAGCCTTTTTCCACACATCAGCTACAACTCCTGTAAACAGGGATGCCTGAAAAATCAGTTGAAGTGGAATGCTGAGCTCAGGTGCACATTCTCTCAGAACCCATGGTGAAACTCCATCTGGACCAACTGCTTTGTTCTTACTTAGCTCCTTGAGCATTTTTTCCACTTCGTCTCTAGACACCTCTATGTGCTCTATGTTGTTCTCTGGAATTCTTATTGTGTCTAGTTCCCTAAAGATTTCATTTTGTACAAACACACTTTGGAACTTTTCGTTTAGTGTTTCACACATTTCCTTTTCATTTTCCGTGAATCTATTTCCCATTTTCAACCTCTGAATATTATCCTTTACCTGCAATTTGTTGTTTATGAATTTATAGAATAGACCTGGTTATGTTTTACATTTGTCTGCAATACCTTTTTCAAAATTTCTTTCTGCCTCTCTCCTCACTGCCGTGTAGTTGTTTCTCGCATCTTTGTATCACCGGTATGTTTGGGGGTTTGGCTTCTTCCTGTATTGATTCCGTTTTTGTGTCTTTTGGTCTCTGGCCCTCTGCAATTTCTAGTGAACCAATCCTGTTTCCTAGTACTGTATCTCTGTTTTGGTATACAAAATTTTGTGCCTTTATCATATATTTCACAAAACTTGACATACATCTCATTCACTTCCTTGCCTAGCAACAAGTCTGTCCAATTATACTCACTAAAAAAATTTCTAAGGTCGCCATAATGTCCTCTCCTGAAGGCAGGTTTTTCAACTGCTTCAACCTCCTTATTTTCTTCCAGATTATAATGCATTGCATACTTTATTCCCAAAAAGACATAAGTCACTTTTACCCAAGGGAGGAAGGTACTGAATGTCAATTATCTCTTCCTCCTTCCTGGTAAATATAAAATCTAGCATGGAGGGAACGTCCCCTTCCCTCATCCTCGAAGCTTGTTTAACATGTTGATACAAGAATGTTTCCAGGATGAGGTCTACAAATCTACAGCTCCAAAAATCTTCTGTTTTAGCTTCATATGTTTCCCAGTCTATGGATTTCAAGTTGAAGTCACCGACTATCAACAGTCGTGATCTATCGTTATCCACTCTCACTATAATCTCTCTCATTTTATTGTTATAAGACCTTCTCGTTTACTATCTAGCTCCTCCTTTGACCATGTGCTGCTTGGCGGTGGACTATATGCATTTATGATCATTAGTTTATCATCTTCAAGGCAGATCTCTAGTGCTATTGTCAACTTCTTGTGGATTGGCAGTTATTATTTCCTTCACCTTTAGGGTTTCTTTCACCAGCACAGCAACACCACCGCCTTTCCTAATTTTCTGTCCCGTCTCCAAATTGACTAGCCCCTTGGGAATATGACCTTATTTAAAATAACATCTTCAAGTTTTGTCTCCGTGAGTGCAACAATGTCTGGTGTCTGAAGCTGTATTACATCACTTAACTCCAGTATCTTCGATCTCACTCCATCTATGTTGGTGTATGCAATCTTCAGGAACTTGTTCCCCCTTTCCTTATTCTTCACTCCCCTCTCTCTATTGATTTTGTTGGTTTGCCTTTATGTACCACTTTACTGGTCTGCCTACCCCTAACACTTTGTAGAAAAAAAATTTGATTTTTTCTTCGTTCCTGCTCTTATTTAAACGTTTTGCCTCGGCGAGGTTCAGTTTCAGCTTCTCTTGTCTTCTTTTGAAAGTTCTCGTCTTAACGACCACACTCCCATTCTCATCACTTTGTAATTTTCTAGCATTCCTGAGTACTTCTTCCATCTGTTTGGCACCGTTTAGGGTGATCCTCAAAGGTCGATCTTTCCCTGTTACGTATCTGCCTATTCTCCTGTAGTCGCACACATTGTCTATGGTAGTAAGACCTTCTACGAGGCCAACAATTTTATCTACTACTTTAGCTTCTTCTACAGCTCTTTCTGACCTAGATGTTATCTCCTTTTCTTTGCAACCAAAAATTATCAGGGACTTACTCCAAGCAACTGAGTTTTGCACCAACTTCGATTTGGTGCCAATTCCTTTCTCACTTCCAGCCTAATGTTTGTTTTATCTTGGTTGCTGCAGTGTTTGGCTTCCTTTACAGCTTCTTCAATTTTTTCCTTCTCTTTGGCCACTTGTGCATAGGTGAGTTGCATATCTTTCTTGCACTGTTCTATTCCCTGTGTAACTTCCTCCATCTGTACTGACAAAAGCTGTTTCTCCTGTTGAATTTCCTTACCTAACCTATTGTAGTCATTTCCGTTTAAATTTACTTTAACTTCTTCCAAAGCTATTTTTAAGAGTTTATTTTCTCCTTCCATGGCTTTGCAATTTGTTTCCAAATGATTCCTATCCTTGCACAAGTTTTTCACTAATCCCTCAAGACATAAAACTTTGCTATTCAAATGGTCATTACTTTCTTTCAATTTACTAATTATTTCTACAGGAGAGTTCACTATAGTATCTAATTTTACCAACTTGTTGTGTAGACTGCTAATATCAATGCTTTCTTCATTGAATCCAGCAAAATCAAGCTCTGTTTTGTTTTTCCTCTTGCCAGCGGCCATCTTGAATGTTCTTTTCTGCACTGGAAACACTAGGGCAACTTTTTCTCATCCGATTTTTCACTTCCCTTAGCACATTTCTGTTATCTCACCTATTTTTCAAAAGCACTATACCTTTATGTTCTCTGGGACACCACTCACTACCATCAACCTGTACTACAATACTTAGGATTGTTGAAATATGCTGGAGCTCCTCTGATGCAAGTGTTGACCCTAAGGGTATCACCTTTTGAATGTGTGTGTGTAATTACCTAAGTGTAGTTACAGGATGAGAGCTACGCTCGTGGTGTCCCGTCTTCCCAGCACTCTTTGTCATATAACGCTTTGAAACTACTGACGGTCTTGGCCTCCACCACCTTCTCACTTAACTTGTTCCAACTGTCCACCACTCTATTTGCGAAGGTGAATTTTCTTATATTTCTTCGGCATCTGTGTTTAGCTAGTTTAAATCTATGACCTCTTGTTCTTGAAGTGCCAGGTCTCAGGAAATCTTCCCTGTCGATTTTATCAATTCCTGTTACTATTTTGTACGTAGTGATCATATCACCTCTTTTTCTCCTGTCTTCTAGTTTTGGCATATTTAATGCTTCTAACCTCTCCTCGTAGCTCTTGCCCTTTAGTTCTGGGAGCCACTTAGTAGCATGTCTTTGCACCTTTTCCAGTTTATTGATGTGCTTCTTAAGATATGAGCACCACACAACAGCTGCATATTCTAGCTTTGGCCTAACAAAAGTCATGAACAATTTCTTTAGTATATCGCCATCCATGTATTTAAATGCAATTCTGAAGTTAGAAAGCATAGCATAGGCTCCTTGCACAATATTCTTTATGTGGTCCTCAGGTGATAGTTTTCTATCTAGAACCACCCCTAGATCTCTTTCTTTATTAGAATTCTTTAAAGATTTCTCACATAACACTTTAATACAGCCGGGTCGTAAATACACGACGGGTTTGCTTAAACGGGTTCCGTAGCCGCGTCGTAAATAGCCGCGCGATGTAAAAAAAAAACATATAAAATCCAATTCTTATTTGATCGACTTGGGGTTAGTATGAAAATGTTTGCCATTAAATTTCTGTTTTCTCTAATAGGCACATGGCCTATTTGGGAGAACGGCATTGTATTGTAACTTAGTGGAGAGACTATTGAGTTGTTGACACAACGAGGGTAATCGCCCACTTCACACACTCTTGGTGTGGGCCGCGATCATGATTCTACATTTATATGCATATGTCTATGTAGGGAATTTTATTGTGAGTTCAGTGATATAAAATTTAACGCTGTAGAACTAATGTGGAGCTGACAACAAACATAAGAGTATGAACATTTTGTTGCTGTTTGGGCGTCACGGCGAGTGATCTACGTTTTTATTTATTTCGTGGTGGGATAGCTAATGCTTTGGTGACATTTTATACATATGATCTTGTAGAGAATTTTATTGCCAACACATTGATGCCAAAATGAAATACGTAGCTCGAGAATTGGTGTCAAGAGAGTGAAAAGATTACACACTTTTTGGTGTTTACACTCAAGAGCCCAAAACGCCGCGTGCACAATGCGCTATTTTTTTTCACGAGTGCCGGGCGCATTAACCCTTAAATGGCGCATGGCTATATACTGATTGACACCCACAGGCAAAAAAAAAAAAAAAATAAAATAAAAAAAAAAAAAAATAAAAATAATTTCTTCCTAACCTGTTAAGTCCTGTTTCCTGATCACGGGGGAAAAAAAAAATCTATTGTACTTACCGGCGATGTAATTGAGCCGAGAAGATGGGTGATGACGTCACAGTTTGCATGTTCGCTCATGCACTGTGCGTCCCGGAGGCGTCGCGCGCGGTCTTCAAGCAGCCACAGTTGCCACGATTTTATTTTCGCGTCATTATTTACAGTGTTTACGCATGTATTCTTTGCAATATTAGTCACTAATTATGTTGCACATAATGTCACTTGACAGATATTGTCAATATATGTTGCACACATCGAGTATACACATGCGCGCACAAACGTTTTCCATTATGGCATTATATTATGTACAGTAATCACAATGTTCATTATTTTATATGTACACACTAGCACGCACTATGTACAGGTTTTTGCACTATTATTGCACATTTAGAAGTCTTGGAGTGTGTGGTAGTCGTTGAAGCAGTCGACAGCACACAATGACTCTCCACACCCTTCACACCATGTTTGCACCATTTTACATTTTTGCTCTCTTCGTTTTGTTGTTTTACATACTACGCATGCACGTTGGCCTATTGCACGCTTTCCACCTGCTGGCAAATTCTTTCGTCTGTGTTGCTGAAAGGCATGTATGTGAGCGAGCCTGGGTGTTGCATCATGCTGCAACACTGGGTTCATGATTGGTCTTCGTATGCCAGGGACTTCTTGACCAAACTTTGCTAATAACTGTGTTGCAAGTGTAAAAGCAAATGTACGGAACACAGGTTTACGTCCAGTTTTCACCAGGTACAATTTATAGCAGTTCAACATGCTCATGTCAACAAGATGGAAAAACACTTTTTTCGTCAACTTCAATGTTTTCCGCACACACTCGATAGTGCCAATCATCACGTCAGCCTTATCAATCAAACGCATGTTGATATTGTAGTCAAGAACACAATCTGGCTTATATACTGGTTCTCTCGTTACATGGTGCACCTTGCCACTGTTCAACATTATACCATCATGAACGGTTGACAGCAGGTTCACTTCTCTCTTGTCTTTCCACCGTACTGAGAGAATGTCATCACATTTCCGTACCTGGCACTCACCAACTGCAAGTCCACCGACAAACACTGGCATTTCCCTTCTTCGTGGCTTTACTGTGCCAACCAACCCGGTTCTATTTTCAATCAAGAACTTAGCTAGCAATGGACTTGTATAGTAATTATCTGTGTATAGGATGTGGCCCTTGTTCATCCATGGTGCCATCAGTGACTTCACCACACTACCCGAGAATCCATGTTCGTCGTTACCGGGAATGTCTACATCGCTAGCTGAATACAGAATCATGTAATTACCTAAGTGTAATTACCTAAGTGTAGTTACAGGATGAGAGCTACGCTCGTGGTGTCCCGTCTTCCCAGCACTCTTTGTCATATAACGCTTTGAAACTACTGACGGTCTTGGCCTCCACCACCTTCTCACTTAACTTGTTCCAACCGTCTACCACTCTATTTGCGAAGGTGAATTTTCTTATATTTCTTCGGCATCTGTGTTTAGCTAGTTTAAATCTATGGCCTCTTGTTCTTGAAGTTCCAGGTCTCAGGAAGTCTTCCCTGTCGATTTTATCAATTCCTGTTACTATTTTGTATGTAGTGATCATATCACCTCTTTTTCTTCTGTCTTCTAGTTTTGGCATATTTAATGCTTCTGACCTCTCCTCGTAGCTCTTGCCCTTCAGTTCTGGGAGCCACTTAGTAGCATGTCTTTGCACCTTTTCCAGTTTGTTGATGTGCTTCTTAAGATATGGGCACCACACAACAGCTGCATATTCTAGCTTTGGCCTAACAAAAGTCATGAACAATTTCTTTAGTATATCGCCATCCATGTATTTAAATGCAATTCTGAAGTTAGAAAGCATTGCATAGGCTCCTTGCACAATATTCTTAATGTGGTCCTCAGGTGATAGTTTTCTATCTAGAACCACTCCTAGATCTCTTTCTTTATCAGAATTCTTTAAAGATTTCTCACATAATATATAGGTTGTGTGGGGTCTATGTTCTCCTATTCCACATTCCATAACATGACATTTATTAACATTAAATTCCATTTGCCAAGTGGTGCTCCATATACTTATTTTGTCCAGGTCTTCTTGAAGGGCATGACAATCATCTAAATTTCTTATCCTTCCTATTATCTTAGCATCATCAGCAAACATGTTCATATAATTCTGTATACCAACTGGTAGATCATTTATGTACACAATAAACATCACTGGTGCAAGAACTGAACCCTGTGGTACTCCACTTGTGACATTTCTCCATTCCGATACATTGCCTCTGATTACTGCCCTCATTTTTCTATCAGTCAGAAAATTTTTCATCCATGATAGAAGCTTACCTGTCACCCCTCCAATATTTTCCAGTTTCCAGAACAACCTCTTATGTGGAACTCTGTCGAAAGCCTTTTTTAGGTCCAGATAGATGCAGTCAACCCAGCCATCTCTTTCCTGTAATATCTCTGTGGCCCGATCATAGAAACTGAGTAAATTCGATACACAGGATCTTCCTGATCGAAAACCATACTGTCTGTCTGATATTATATCATTTCTCTCCAGGTGTTCTACCCATTTAGTTTTGATTAGCTTTTCCAATACTTTCACTATTACACTTGTCAATGATACAGGTCTATAATTGAGGGGGTCTTCCCTGCTGCCACTTTTGTAGATTGGAACTATGTTAGCCTGTTTCCACACGTCTGCTACGATTCCTGTACACAGGGATGCCTGAAAGATCAGGTGAAGTGGAATGCTGAGCTCAGATGCACATTCTCTCAGAACCCATGGTGAAACGCCATCTGGGCCAGCTGCTTTGTTCCTCCCGAGCTCCTTTAGCATATTTTCCACTTCATCTCTAGACACCTCTATCCGCTCTATGTTGTTCTCTGGAATTCTTATTGTGTCTGGTTCTCTGAAGATTTCATTTTGTACAAACACACTTTGGAACTTTTCATTTAATGTTTCACACATTTCCTTTTCATTTTCCGTGAATCTGTTTCCCATTTCCAACCTCTGGATATTATCCTTTACCTGCAATTTGTTGTTTATGAATTTGTAGAATAGGCCCGGTTCTGTTTTACATTTATCTGCTATCCCTTTTTCAAAATTTCTTTCTGCCTCTCTCCTTACTGCTGTATAATTGTTTCTCGCATTTTTGTATCGCTGGTATGTTTGGGGGTTTGGCCTCTTCCTATACTGATTCCATTTTTGTGTCTTTTGGACTCTTGCCCTCTCACAATTTCTGTCGAACCAATCCTGTTTTCTGGTCCTGCATCTCTGTTTTGGTATGAATGTTTGTGTGCCTTCCTCGTATAGTTTTAAAAATTTGGCATACATTTCATTTACTTCCCTGCCTAGCAACAATTCTGTCCAATTACACTCATTAAAAAAATTTCGAAGTTCCCCATAGTTGCCTCTCTTTAAATCGAGTTTATCAACTGATTCAATGTCCCCATTTTCTTCTAGATGATATCTTAAAGCATATTTAATGTCTAACAGGACGTGATCACTCTTTCCCAAGGGAGGAAGGTACTGGATGTCAAAAATCTCTTCTTCTTTCCTGGTGAATACTAGATCCAGTACTGACGGTATATCTCCTTCCCTCATTCTTGTGGCTTGCTTTATGTGTTGATACAAGAATGTCTCCAGAATGAGGTTCACAAATCTGCATGTCCAAAATTCCTCCGTTCTTGCTTCATAGGCCTCCCAGTCTATTGCTCTAAAGTTGAAGTCCCCCAGTATCAACAGTCGTGATTTATCTTTATCTGCTTGTACAATAATATCTCTCATGACCATTATGAGGCCCTCTCGTTTGTCATCCAGTTCTTCCTTTGTCCACGTGTTGCTTGCTGGTGGGCTGTAGGTATTTACAATTATCAGGTTATCATCCTGATTCCAGACCTGCAATGCCATTATGTCAATATCTCGAGGGTTTTCAAATATTAACTCTTTTACCTTCAGGTGTTTTTTCACCAGTACAGCCACATATGTGTAACACGTATCCTGTTTCACAGTCACACAGTACAAAGAATTTCAAGCCAAATCTGTTTCGTTTTGAGGGAATATACTGTTTGAATGAAACACGTCCTTTGAATAGTATAAGGGATTCACCAATCACCAGCTTCTGTGCTGGTACGTAAAAATCTCTGAATTTTCCAATCACCTCATTCATATAGTGCCTCACTCGCCAAAGTCTATCCTCCTCAGTCCGGTCCTCATTAGTTGCAAAATGCACACACCTGAGGAGTATCTGAAATCTGTCTCTGGACATATATTTCCCAAAGAAAGGTGTTGGAATAGTCAGATATTTGCTCCAGTAATCTGTGATAGCGTGTTTGACACAGTGTTTCATCAACATACATATTGCAAGAAACACATATATCCCCTATATTGGTGTCTTTCCAACGTTGCAAGCGTGAAAATTCTGATATATCTTTTCTAATGAGATGAGCTGCATGAAGGTTCGTTTGGTGTACAATATATTCCATGAGGGGCTCATGATAGAATGCGGTAAAATAATCACATTCACTCATATCATCACCATTATCAGGAAAAAGATCTGTAATCCCAACGTCTTTATCGTCAAAGGCAGGAATTCGGGGAATAAAACCAGCACCATCACTCCACACTAGTACACCTGGTGTCCTGCGAGACGCAGGGCACGCAACAGGGGACGCTGCAGAGGCACTACGGTGAGGAAGCAATGCACCCCGTGGACCAGGAGCTGAAGCCCGTCTACGCACAGTACGGCCGCTACCTGCACGTGAGGTAGAGGCACGTGCACGTGAGGTAGAGGCACGTGCACGTGAGGTAGAGGCACGTGCACGTGAGGTAGAGGCACGTGCACGTGAGGTAGAGGCACGTGCACGTGAGGTAGAGGCACGTGCACGTGAGGTAGAGGCACGTGCACGTGAGGTAGAGGCACGTGCACGTGAGGTAGAGGCACGTGCACGTGAGGTAGAGGCACGTGCACGTGAGGAAGAGGCACGTGCACGTGAGGAAGAGGCACGTGCACGTGAGGTAGAGGCACGTGCACATGAGGTAGAGGCACGTGAACATGAGGCTCTTGGTGCCACATGTTCCATGCGGTGGCGCTTGGCTGGGCGAGACACTGCTGACGCGACAAAATCTCGCCCAGTAACACCACTGGTACTGGCACCAGGCTCGGTAACACTATGTTCTGATTCCACTTCACTAAAACCAGAAAAAGAGTCACCTTCCTCTGACTCGTCACCAAAAGTATCCTCAGACTCTAAATAATCACAGGAACTGTGTGGCCGAGGGAATATTGGGGTCGACGCTGGCCGAGGCGGCATGAGTGAGAGCATAGGCCTCGCCATCGGAGGCGGCTGTATCTCATATTCACTGTCCGTGCTATCAACATCGGTCAATTGGGTGTAGTCTTTATCAATATCAGAGTCATCAAAGTCACTTTCCTCACCATCGGAAAATAATTCACTGGTTATTTGCTCTTGGGCGAGTGATTGCGTGGGGCGTGTCCGAGAAGCGTTCGGCCGTGCGCTCGACATGGTGGCTGCCGGGTAACTGAGGCCTCCCAAGCGATAGTAGCGTGAGCTGGATTTTTTTTCAAAATGGCGGTTGTTTACTATAGCCCCTGGGCAGCGTATGGGGACCCCCTCTACCCCGCGGGCCTTTCAAATCATGCTCAGCAGAGGCCGCGCATCATATGATGCGATGCGCAATTTACTGCCAGTCGGGCAAAGCATCATATGATGTGATGCGCAATTGAAGGGTTAAAGTGATAATATATATATGTTGTGTGAGGTCTATGTTCTCCTATTCCGCATTCCATAACATGGTATTTATTAACATTAAATTCCATTTGCCAAGTGGTGCTCCATATACTTATTTTGTCCAGGTCATCTTGAAAGGCATGACAATCATCTAAATTTCTTATCCTTCCTATTATCTTAGCATCATCAGCAAACATGTTCATATAATTCTGTATACCATCTGGTAGATTATTTATGTAGACAATAAGTAAGTAATTATCAAAAGAAGGCACCAAACCGGGAAGGCTATGTAGCACCATCAAATACGCAAAATAATCAGAGGGCGCTAAATATCACCAAGGATGCCAATACGAGAACAAAAACGCATAAGGCGAACGATATCAAAAGTATCCGAGTCACCAAGAATTCTATCGAGGGACAGGTGACCGCGAGGGGCGGTCGGAAAGCAAGACACACGCTCGTCCTGGAAGTCAGGACATTCAAGAAGGACATGCACGACCGTAAGAGGGACAATGCAACTAGGACAATAAGGAGCAGGGCGGCGCTCCATCAAGTGACCATGGGTTAAGCGAGTATGGCCAATACGCAACCTCGCCAGAGCTGTTTCCCACCGCCGGTTACGGTGGAAGGAGGACGGCCACGAGGAAACACAACATTTAAGAGTACGTAGCTTGTTACCAGTAACAGACAACCAAGAAGCCTGCCAACGGGTAAGGACTGAGGAATGGATAACCGGGTAAAAGTCGGAATACGGAATGCCTTTACGAGAGATGGGACAAGAGCGGACAGCTTCCTTAGCGGCAGCATCCGCACGCTCATTTAAAGACACGCCAATATGGCTGGGAACCCAACAAAACTCAACCGACTTAAATTTACTGTGAACGAGAAACAGCCAATGCTGGATCTCGACAACTACTGGATGAACTGGATTAAAGCACCCGAGAGCCATGAGGGCACTACGAGAGTCAACAACAACCACAAAGGAAGACTGACAACGAGAAAGCAGGAGACGAAGAGCATAGAGAATAGCATAAAGTTCCGCTGTAAAGATGCTAGTCTCCGGAGGCAAGCGACACATATAAGTGCGATCAGGAAAAACAACAGAGTAGCCAACACCGTACGCTGACTTAGACCCATCGGTGAAGACAGAAACTGAGCGGGAGTGAGAAGAAAAGTGCTCGAGGAAAAGGCGTTTTAGAACCGTAGGATGGGTAAAAGCTTTAGTGATACGAGTCAAGGATGTACAAAACCGCGGAAGAGGGACCCTCCACGGGGGCAAAGAAGGAACAACACGAGGAGAAACATCAGAAATACGAACGGAAAGAGAATCCTGTAGGCGAGATAACCGGACAGAAAGAGGGAGGTGGTGAAGAGGAACAGGAACCGCAGGAGGGGTAAAAGTTAAAGCACGACAGAGGCGAGAGGAAGGATGTTGCAAGGACCGCGCAAGATAGCGAAGACAGTAGCGATCACGGCGGTCCTGGAGAGACAGGAAGCCAGTGTCAACATACAAGCTAAGGACGGGAGTCGAACGAAAGGCACCAGAACTGAGGCGCAACCCAGTATGGTGCAAAGCATCAAGACGGCGAAGAGTAGAAGGAGAAGCAGACGAGTAAGCAGGGCAACCATAATCGAGCTTAGACAGGACGAGAGAGGAATGTAAAGCAAGGAGAGTGCGCCTATCTGCCCCCCAAGAAGTATGGGACAAGACCCGAAGGAGGGTAAGGGCCTTAGAGCACTCAACACGGAGGTAAGAGATATGGGGAGACCAAGACAAACGAGTGTCAAGGAATAACCCCAAAAGCTTCGCGGAATCTTTGTATTCAAGGGGATGACCATAAAGTGACAAAGAGGGACGAAGAACAACCCGTTTCCGCGTAAAAGTCATGGCATAAGTCTTAGAAGTAGAGAACTTGAAGCCATGACCTGTGGCCCAAGACGACACGGCATCAATTGCAAGTTGAAGCCGGCGTTGAAGGAGAGGCGAATCATCACCCTGACAACAAAGGGTAAGATCATCGACATAGAGAGCGGAGAAGACACCAGAAGGAAGAGAGGAAAGAAGACCATTGAGGGCAACCAGAAAAAGAGTAGTGCTCAGAACACTACCCTGGGGCACACCTTCGTATTGCTGAAAAGAGGGAGACAGAGCGGAACCAAGGCGCACCCGAAAGGAACGACGAGAGAGGAAGCTGCGGAGAAAGAGAGGGAGATGACCACGAAGGCCAAAAGAATGAAGTTGAGATAGGATATGATAACGCCAAGTGGTGTCGTAAGCCTTTTCTAGGTCAAAAAGGACGGCAACAACGGAGGTCTTCGCAGCAAAAGCAGTACGAATATAGACCTCCAAGTTCACCAGGACATCTGTCGTGCTGCGGCACTTGCGGAAACCAAATTGAGAAGGGGAGAGGAGGTGATGGTGTTCCAGGAACCACATCAGACGAACGTTAACCATACGTTCAAAAAGTTTGCAGACACAACTTGTGACAGCAATAGGGCGAAAGTCCTTAGGGGAAGTACCCAGACAACGAACAGGGAGGACAACGAACAGGGAGGACAACGGCATTGAGCCAGTCCTCAGGGACTGACGACGACTCCCAGATCCGATTATACAGACTCAGTAAATACTGAGACGTGCTTGGAGGGAGATGGCGAAGCATCTCATAATGAATACCATCGGAGCCTGCCGCCGTAGAACCGCAGAGGGCCAGGGCAGAACGAAGTTCAGAGAGAGAGAAAGGGATCATTATAGGGAAGCTGAAGATGAGTGCAGAAATCTAAAGGACGAGACTCAAGGACAGGTTTACGAAGAAGGAAAGATTAGGGAAGATGAAGACCAGAGCTAACAGAAGAAAAGTGGGAACCCAGTTCGGAAGCGACCTGCAACGGGTCCGCCACAAGAGTATCATGGAGGTGAAGGACCGGTGAAACATCGGGAACGAACTTACCCGCTATCTTGCGGATACGCTTCCAGATCTGGGCCAGAGGGGTTTCGGACGTAATTGTCGAGACATAAGATGCCCAACATTCACGTTTAGCCGTACGGATGGCCCTACGGGCCACCGCACTCGCTTTCCGAAAGAAAAGAAAAGAATCGGTCGTCTGCCTACGGCGGTGCTTCTTCCAGGCTGCACGCTTACAGCGGACAGCCCGAGCACAGTCCGCATTCCACCAGGGAACGCACTTCCGTGGACCCCGAGAGGAAGAGCGAGGAATAGAGCGGAGGGCAGCGTCGAAGACAGTGTCATGAAAAAGGAGGAGAGCGCGAGAGAGGGGCAGAAGGGAGAGGTCAGAGAGAGTAGCACTGAGGGAAAATAGGGTCCAGTCCGCCTTAGCAAACTGCCACCTAGGGAAAGAGAGGGAAGGGCGAAAAGAGAAAAAGGAAACAAGGATGGGGAAATGATCACTTCCATGGAGGTCATCAAGAACCTGCCACGTGAAATCTAAGTAAAGAGAAGAAGAGCAGAGAGAAAGATCAAGACAAGAAAGGGTGCGAGTTCGAGAGTCCAAATGAGTGGGCTCACCAGAATTCAGAAGAGACAGGGAAGAAGAGAGGAGAAACGGCTCAAGGAGGCGACCCCGGGTATTCGTCAGAACGTCACCCCAAAGAGAATGACGACAATTGAAGTCACCCAGCAGGAGCACAGGCTCCGGCAAGGAGTCTAGGAGGTGTTTCAAATCAGGAAGAGAGAGCGGGACACTCGGGGGGAGATAAATGGAACAAACTGTGTACCATTTCCCCACAAAGATACGAGCAGCAGAACAATGGAGAAGCGAAGGAAAAAGTAAAGGAACAAAGGGAACATCAGCCCGAATCAAGAGAGCAGAAGAATTAGAAGCCCCAGCAATGGCTGGGGGGGGGGGGGAGAAAGGAATAGCCACGAAAACGACCAGGATGAGCACCAAGCATTGGCTCCTGGAGACAGACACAAAGGGGCGAAAACCGCGAAACCAGAAGTTGGAGTTCGAGGAAATTGGCGTAATAACCTCGAACGTTCCATTGAAGAATGGACAACGACGAGAAGAGAAAGGACAAAAACAGAGAACAAGGAAGAAACAAAGGCGAAAGAGCAACAGAGCACGTTAAAGAATATCAGGGTCGGGATCAGGGTCAGCAAAGTCAGGGTTAGGGGGCATGGGTAAACTGAGCAAAGACGGAGGGAAGGAAACGGGAGAACAGATCAGAGGTGGGCGGGCAGGGTCCGGAGGAGGAGGAGGAGGAGGAGGAGGAGGAGGAGGAGACAACGGAGAGGAGCAGTCAAGGACAGCAGCAGGAAGAGGGGGAGTAGAAAGAGAGGAGCGCACCCCTGCAAGAGCAGCAACCAAAAGGGAAGCAGGGGCCAAAGAAACCTCCATAGCAGGAACAGGGGGCGCAAGCACTGAAACGGGAGGGGAAGGAGCAACAGAGCCAGAAGGAGGAGCTGAGGAAGAAAGCGAAGCCTTCTTACCCGCCGGGGAAGAGGAAGGAGAGGAGCCAGGCTTACGCTTCTGACTTAAAGAGACCGGTGTCCCAGCAACTACGTACCGGGCAACGGATTCCAGTGTCTCAACAGGAGAAGCCGAACGAGAGCACACACGACGGCCGTTAGGAGAGCGATGGACATCCGTCCGCACCGACAGGCGGCGGGGAGAGCCGATAGATGGAGGAAGAGGATGGGAAGGAGGATCGGAGGGGGACGAGGAAGAAGACACAGAAGACACGACAGACTGGGTAGAAGGAAGGGGAACCCCAGACAGAGGACCAGGAGGAGGATCCTTTGGGAGAGAACCCAAAGGGACAGAGGAGGGGGAAGTGGGCGCATCAGGGTCCAAGGCCCGGAAACGGTTGTGAGTCTGAGGAAGGCGGGAAGGACGAGGAGAGGAAGAGCGCAACACGCGAGCATAAGAGATATTAGCATAAGGCGGGAGCCGGCGAACCTGGCGCCTCGCCTCAGGAAAAGATAAACGCTCCCGGTGCTTCAAGTTGAGGACGGCTGCCTCAAGCTTGTAATGGACACACGCACGGGAGAAGGTAGGATGGGCCTCACCGCAGTTGAGGCAAAGAGCCTGGGGAGAAGCGCACTCCGACTTAGAGTGACCTTCGCCACCACACAAAGGACAGAGAGAGACAGTCCCGGAGCAGCGGAGGGCACCATGCCCAAACCTCCAGCACTTGTTGCAGAGCCGAGGAGAAGGAATGTACTCCTGGACAGAGCACCTGGCACCAGCAAGAATGACAGAGGGTGGAAGGGTCCTACCATCAAAGGTAATCTTCACAACCCGGAGGGGTTGACGGCGACTACCACGAGGGGGACGAGTAAACGTGTCCACCTGGAGAATAGAGTGGCCCTGGGCAGCGAGGATATGTCGAATATCGTCGTGGCAGTCGCGCAGGTCCCGAACACCGGTCGCAACATGGGGCGGGAGCAAAAGAGTGCCAACACTGGCATTCAACTGAACGTTCTTCGAGACCCGAACGGGGGTCTCGCCAAGGCAGGATAAGGCAGCCAAGCGGGAAGCAGCATCCTGAGAAGGAGCAGCAACGACACGTGTACCGAGACGAGTGGGGTTGAAAGTAATGGAGGCATCCACGGAATCAATGAGATGTCGATGGAGGGAGAAATCGTCAGGAGGCGCAGAATCAAGAGGGAGGAGATCAAAATATTTGGCCCACGAAGCGGGACCAAACAAGGCTTGATAGGTAGCAGAACTGGAAGGAAACGAGCGAGGGCGGCCGTGACAAGGACGGCGGTGAGAACCCCCAGAGAGAGAGGGGTTAAAAGGCGCAGTAGTTACAACTAGAGAAGGAGCCGCGCCAGGGGACGAGGTAGTCACCACTGGGGGCTTGGGGCTCGACCCAACCACAGAGGAGGGAGGGGAGCCAGAGGAAGGAGTCAGAGAGGCCAAAGGAGGAGTAAGGTCGGGGCCCAATGCAGCGGAGGCTACAGAGCCCGGTCTTCCAATACGGACCGACTCGGGGGCTTGGTCGCCCACCCCACGAGCCTGAGAAGGTAAACCAGAAGAAGCCGAAGCAAGGGTAATCATCTTGACGAAAGAAAGAATTCACTCACGAATGTGCCCCCACACCCACCATGGAGCCACAATTAGAGGCAGGACACCCAACAAGAAGCTATCGCCGATCTTGTCGGGGCCTCCTAGGGGTGCGTCGCGAGTATACGCCCCATAAACGCCCCCTTAAGAAACCGACAGTCCGTCGAGATCGGGTTCAGTGACGAAGTGGGGATTGACAATAAAAGGTTCCCCTCGCTCTCGACGTCGGGTACTGCAGTTCTACGGGTGCATGAGTATGCCTCCTCAAGCACCCGGGCGTCAAAATAGAAGAAGTCCAAGGGAAGAACCAGAACGAGCAAAAGGTCGGTAGGAAACGGCAAGCAGATAGGAGAAGAGGGGGGAGAAAAACGAAACAGAAGGAAAAGGAAAAGATGCCCAGCAGAATTGGAGAGGACGGCAGCAGGAGCACAAGGCTAGAAAAGGACAGAGGACTGTCCCAAGGAGCATCACACTCCGGCAGCCACCCACTAAGCCCCCACACGGCGACAACGAGCTGAGCGGGGAGGGGGTATGTAGACAATAAACATCACTGGTGCAAGAACTGATCCCTGTGGTACTCCACTTGTGACATTTCTCCAGTCCGATACATTGCCTCTGATCACTGCCCTCATTTTTCTATCAATCAGAAAATTTTTCATCCATGTTAGAAGCTTACCTGTCACCCCTCCAATATTTTCCAGTTTCCAGAACAACCTCTTATGTGGAACTCTGTCGAAAGCCTTTTTTAGGTCCAGATAGATGCAGTCAACCCAACCATCTCTTTCCAGTAATATCTCTGTTGCTCGATCATAGAAACTGAGTAAATTCGATACACAGGATCTTCCAGATCGAAAACCATACTGTCTGTCTGATATTATATAATTTCTCTCCAGGTGTTCTGCCCATTTAGTTTTATTTATTTTTTCCAATATTTTGACTATTACACTTGTCAATGATACAGGTCTATAATTAAGGGGGTCTTCCCTGCTTCCACTTTTGTAGATTGGAACTATGTTAGACTTTTTCCACACATCAGCTGCAACTCCTGTAAACAGGGATGCCTGAAAAATCAGTTGAAGTGGAATGCTGAGCTCAGGTGCACATTCTCTCAGAACCCATGGTGAACTCCATCTGGACCAATTGCTTTGTTCTTATTTAGCTCCTTGAACATTTTTTCCACTTCCTCTCTAGACACCTCTATGTTGTTCTCTGGAATTCTTATTGTATCTGGTTCCCTGAATATTTGTGTGTGTTCCCTGTGTGTATGTAATTACTGTTATGATCTCAGCCTACAGGAGAAACGAGTCTCCCTCCTTGAGAGTTATTCATCAAGCCTGACCTGATTAGAAGGTCTAGCAAATATTGAGGTGATAACGCATATGTAAAATGGCTGCTTGGATGTGTATAACAGTTTGAGATCATGGGCAATGAAGAAGAAAACAGATAAATGACTGGCGAGGAGATGTGGACATTTTGCTGGAGGCGTGAGGCTCGCTTCCGGAGGACCTTGACCTCACTTGAGTGCCAGACATCGCAGGGGGAAGCCGCGCTCCATTTGAGCTCCCGCCAGAAGGGAACCCCTAGTGATATATCTCGAAGAGAAGAGAAGTGTGTAGACGTGCCAGCTGTGGAACCGAGCTGGGAACGTTGTGGTATCAAGTCCTGGTCGACGAGCAGAGTTTAATAAGCTACTCAGAGGCATTTTCGTGGGCTGTGTGGAGCGCCCTGACCAGACGCCGTCAGAGGAAAAGCGCCCTCGATCAGTTAATCTGTGGTAAGCACGATATACGCCAGTTCATAGTGATCACTTGTAGTTGGTCGTGTGCCCAGCGACAGTAGCAATGTTTATTTATAAGTTAGACATGTTTTAATAAGGCAGAAAGCCTGAAATAGGAGAGTGAAGAGGGAGGAGCACGGAGCGACGTCCGCCCCCTCTGAGCGCTGGCGGACGACTGAGGGAGCCTGGCTCTTGACGGAGGAAGACCCTCCCAGCGAGTGAGGACCGCCGCCAGGCGAGGTGGAGTATGGACCCGCCCAAAACGGGGGAGTCCACTCTCACTGTATGTAGAGAACAGATAGAGGTTTGAGGCAAGCATATTGTGTGGTTATTTTTGTTTATGTGTTAAAGGGGAACATTTTATTGGAGTGTCGATGGGTTGCAGGTTTGTCTTTTGGGGAAGAAGTTGCTGAGAACTTCGAAGCCAGCCTAGATGAAGTAATTGATGAGACTCCAAGGTAGTGAAGGAGAGGACCTCGAGCTGTGAGGAGAAGCAGTGAAGAGGAGTGTCACGTGCTTCTGTAGAGGTGGTGTAGCAGCCAAGAGAGCTGTGGAGGACCCTAGCAGAAGGGTGAAGCACCGTAGTTGCTCAAGGAAACTTCATGATAGCAGCCTGGAGGAGCTGCAGAGGATCCTGGTAGTGAAGCCCGGAAGAACCTAAGGATATTAGGGTAGTGAACTTCCAGAGGTGGAAGGGGAAGTTCTGGTGGATTACTTATAGGGAGTTGACAGTGTTTGGTTGTCATTAGCGTGCAAGACGCAGTGAGAGGTGAGTGACTGTTGGCATTCTTATGTCAAGGAGTTTTTTATACTGAAGTATCAATGAACATTTATACTGATATATGTTATTGCATTCAAATGCTGATTTTCTATATATATATGTTATCTTGCTGATGGTGCAACAGTGTATGTAGGCTTGATCAACTTGAGGAGGTTGATAGTATCAGGTGGTGAACCAGGAGATAGGATACCACTTGATAAGCTGATAATAGAGTTCTGATGGTGTTGGAGTGCAACCTGATTGTGATATTATAGAGTATAGGATTCATTATTATTATATGTGTGTATGTATCGTGTATGTGCTTTGTCCAGTAAATGTATCACAATTTGCTGGTGTTTGCCCTTGTCCTAGTGAGGCTTCCCAGGAGGTAGTAAAGAAGGAGAGAGAGAGAGAGAAAGAACCAAGAACCACTGCCGTGGACAGGGTAGGAGGTAATACTAGTAAGTCATAGGGGATTGAGGAGATCATATCTCATAAGGAGAGAGTGGGGAGTCACAGCGGCTCGAGTGGGTGTGTGCACGTGACAACGAGGCTAAGTGTTGGAGCCGCATCCCCTAAACGTGTGACGTTGAGTCCCTCTCCAAGAGCCAGAAGCGCCAAGGGTGATCTCCTAGTATAAGCACTCTGCTGAGTTGTGGGTTGGGTTGTCCATAGAGAAGGATCAACGACGACAACACCAACCAACCCACAGTCTATAATAAATTGGGGGCCTGTGTCCGGGAGAGTGAACTGACACACCCACACCCTGTCCAAGAGTGGAGTTGTACACCCTTGCTGAAATAGATAAACTGTGTGACCGCAGGTGTATTTTCTCTCTCTTGGGAAGACTCCCAGGACAAGATGGATAAAGTGCAAGCGTTTGTGGAGTCAGGCAAGCCTGAGGACTTGGAAGGTTGCACGAGAGATCAATTGAAACAAATAGCAGAAAAATGTGGCCTTAGGTTGAAAGCATCTAAAGTAGCTGGGATGAAGGATGAGATCCTGAGGCAGTTAAGAGCCAAAAATGAAGCGGCAGAGCAAGGAGCCCAAAAAGGAGCTGAAAGTGGAAAGGAGGATGATGGGCAGGATGAAGTGAGATCCCAGGGATCGAGTAGGAGCAGCAAGAGTAGCCGCAGTAGCAGGAGTAGCCGAAATAGGAGCTTGGAGAGATTCCAGTTAGAGCTCCAGATGCAGCAACAACGAGAGGACAAGGTGAGACAGTTCCAGCTGGAAAAGATGAAATTAGAACTCCAGATGAAAAATGAAGCAGAGAAGGAAAAAGAAAAAACCAGACTGGAAATAGAAAAAGAGAAAGCAAGACTAGAGGTGGAGAAAGAAAAAGAGAAAACCAGAGTAAGAGAACTGGAGTTGGAACAGGAGAAAGAAAAAGCCCTAGTCGAAAAAGAAAAAGAGAGAACAAAACAAATGCAGATAGAAGCGAATAGAACCTTGGCTGAGCAAAGGATTGAACATGGGTTGCCAGAGAGCACCACCCAGGTATCACACCCACCAGATGTTAGGGTTAGGGAGAAGGACATTCCCTTGTTTGTTCCCGAAGAGGCAGAGAGCTTCTTCGAGCATTTTGAGAAAGTAGCCAGTATCAAGGAGTGGCCACAGGAGGAATGGGCCCAGCTGGTCCAGTTAAGATTGACCGGTGCAGCCAGGGAGGCATACACCCAATTGTCACTGGAAGAGTGCCAGGGTTATGCCACAGTAAAGAGCAGCATATTGCGCTCGTTTCAGTTAACCCCAGAAGCTTATAGAAAGCGTTTCAGAGAGATGGTGAAAGTTGGAGCATGTACGTTTGCTGAGACAGCAAGAGATCTGGAAAGACGATTCCAGAAGTGGATTGAGGCTGCTGAGTTGGATCTTACGCTGACCTGAAGCAACTGATGGTCATGGAGAAGTTCTTGGAGATGATGCATCCCGAAACAAAGTTCAAGATCCAAGAAGCAGGGACAATGGAGGTGAAAGATGCCGCAGATAGGGCGGATATGATTACTGAAGCATACAAGAGCTTGAGGGAGAACAGAGTGAGAAGCGAGGCGAGACGCAGCAATGGCAGATCCAATGGAGTCTGGGGAGGAAGAAATTATGAGAGACCCAGAAGAGTCTGGGGTGAGAAAAATTTTGATAAATGGGCAGAGAAAAGTAAGTACCCTAAAACTCAGAAGAGTAGGTCGCGCACTTCATCTGAAAGTGAGGATGGAGGAGCCAAACGAGAAACTGATCGTTATCCAGGAAATCAAGAGTCCAGTAAAGCTCCACAGAGTACGAGTAGTACGTCTGGCCCGAGGAACTCCAATACGAGTGGGCAGAGTCAGAGCTACTCTGGAAATATAGAAGAGACTTTTCCCAGATGAGATGTTACAATTGTAACGGATTGGGTCACGTGATGCGAGATTGTCGGCAGGGCAAGAGAGTTGTGACCCTGGCCATGTGTGACCCCCGAAGCAAATATATTAATGTGTTCCAAGACAAACCACAGAGAGCGAACTTAGTGAACGAGAGGTATAGACCGTTCATGAGCAAAGGTTGGATCAGTGTAAGAGGCCAACCTGAGGTAGAAGTTGGTATCTTAAGGGATACCGGAGCTAATCAGAGCTTGATTACGAGAGGCCTGATTGGGAATGATCGACGGTTAGCTGGCAGGAGTAGGATGAAAGTATATGGGTTATTGTCGGAGAGTGACATGCCCGTTTGTACTGTCCAACTAAGGTCGGAATATGTGTCGGCAGAGGTGATGTTGGGAGTGTGCCCTGACATACCTGTTCCAGGAGTCCAAGTGATCCTGGGGAATGACTTGTGCGGGACAAAGGTGTTGCCAAGAGTCATAGCGGAGACTGTGCCAGAGGAGTGCCCAGAAGGCCATGGCACGGGTGGGACACCTGAGAGTGTGAACCTGACTGACATCCGAGGGGATGAGTCAGGAGACCGCCAAGCCATTGAGTACCCTGTCTCGGTAGTGACGAAGGCAGAGGTGGCCGACGAGGAAGACACTGGAGAAGGTGAGACAGTGTCGATTCAGCCAGTGGAAGAGATCGATGTAGATATAGCACGGCTATTTGATGAAGGTCCAGCCCAGGAAAATGAAGTCTCGGTGAGGTCGAAAGTGAGGATGACCCAGCCGAAGAAGAATCACGTGAAGAGAGCGGACCTGAGTAGAGCCCAGACTGCTGAAATTAAGAGTCGGAAGGCGAATGCAACTGTGCTGAGTAGGAATGAGGAAGGATGTGGACATACAGAGGACAATAGTAGAGCGTCAAGTTGTCCACGAGCACAGAGGCATTTGGGTAGTAGAGTTAAGTTGTTTGAGATGTCAGGAGTTGACATGTTTCACAGAAACCGTAGAGTAGAGATAATGAAGAGTAATAGCCGAGAAAATGAAAGGAGAAGACAGTATGTGTGGAGAGATGCTTACGAGCACTCTGGGAGAGGCAAGGCGACGTGTACGGTCGAGTGCTGTTGGATGTAATACAGTGCCCGAAGAAACTTTTAGGGAACGAAGAAGAGTTGAAGGAGAAGAAATGGAGTGGTATAGAGGTGAGAAGTGTGAGCAGAGGATGACGATACAAGCATGGAGGAATAGAAGAAAGCCGAGGACTCGATGGAGGTCAAACAGGATGAGGTCTCGGATAAATGAGGAGACGAAAGGGAGAATCGTCGGTGAAGACGAGCGAGTGAAGTATGACGACAGGAGACGGAAGTATAATGGCAGTAGATGGAAGTATGAAGACGACAGAGGAGATACAGACAGCAGATGTCTGACTCTGGACGTGAAGAGAAGAAGACGAGGAAATGGAGGGTGGAAACAATAAGTAGAGTGGACCAATGGATTGCAGGCGTCCAAGGAGGACAGCCTAGCCAAGAGGTGCCAGAGAAGTCAAATCGTTTGTGAGAAGACCATGTTTCTGGAGAGTTGTGAGCCGGATGTTGCAAGGAGCAACGAACTAATTGTAGACTCTTAAGGGAGTACGTAAGCAGATCAACCGTTCGAACCAATCGGTTGAAGAACGAGACAGTGTGGTGGCGGATGTATTATCCCGAGCTTTGCCACTGGAATAACTCTCAAAAATAAGGGGAGGGGAGTGTTATGATCTCAGCCTACAGGAGAAACGAGTCTCCCTCCTTGAGAGTTATTCATCAAGCCTGACCTGATTAGAAGGTCTAGCAAATATTGAGGTGATAACGCATATGTAAAATGGCTGCTTGGATATGTATAACAGTTTGAGATCATGGGCAATGAAGAAGAAAACAGATAAATGACTGGCGAGGAGATGTGGACATTTTGCTGGAGGCGTGAGGCTCGCTTCCGGAGGACCTTGACCTCACTTGAGTGCCAAACATCGCAGGGGGAAGCCGCGCTCCATTTGAGCTCCCGCCAGAAGGGAACCCCTAGTGATATATCTCGAAGAGAAGAGAAGTGTGTAGACGTGCCAGCTGTGGAACCGAGCTGGGAACGTTGTGGTATCAAGTCCTGGTCGACGAGCAGAGTTTAATAAGCTACTCAGAGGCATTTTCGTGGGCTGTGTGGAGCGCCCTGACCAGACGCCGTCAGAGGAAAAGCGCCCTCGATCAGTTAATCTGTGGTAAGCACGATATACGCCAGTTCATAGTGATCACTTGTAGTTGGTCGTGTGCCCAGCGACAGTAGCAATGTTTATTTATAAGTTAGACATGTTTTAATAAGGCAGAAAGCCTGAAATAGGAGAGTGAAGAGGGAGGAGCACGGAGCGACGTCCGCCCCCTCTGAGCGCTGGCGGACGACTGAGGGAGCCTGGCTCTTGACGGAGGAAGACCCTCCCAGCGAGTGAGGACCGCCGCCAGGCGAGGTGGAGTATGGACCCGCCCAAAACAGGGGAGTCCACTCTCACTGTATGTTTAGAACAGATAGAGGTTTGAGGCAAGCATATTGTGTGGTTATTTTTGTTTATGTGTTAAAGGGGAACATTTTATTGGAGTGTCGATGGGTTGCAGGTTTGTCTTTTGGGGAAGAAGTTGCTGAGAACTTCGAAGCCAGCCTAGATGAAGTAATTGATGAGACTCCAAGGTAGTGAAGGAGAGGACCTCGAGCTGTGAGGAGAAGCAGTGAAGAGGAGTGTCACGTGCTTCTGTAGAGGTGGTGTAGCAGCCAAGAGAGCTGTGGAGGACCCTAGCAGAAGGGTGAAGCACCGTAGTTGCTCAAGGAAACTTCATGATAGCAGCCTGGAGGAGCTGCAGAGGATCCTGGTAGTGAAGCCCGGAAGAACCTAAGGATATTAGGGTAGTGAACTTCCAGAGGTGGAAGGGGAAGTTCTGGTGGATTACTTATAGGGAGTTGATAGTGTTTGGTTGTCATTAGCGTGCAAGACGCAGTGAGAGGTGAGTGACTGTTGGCATTCTTATGTCAAGGAGTTTTTTATACTGAAGTATCAATGAACATTTATACTGATATATGTTATTGCATTCAAATGCTGATTTTCTATATATATATGTTATCTTGCTGATGGTGCAACAGTGTATGTAGGCTTGATCAACTTGAGGAGGTTGATAGTATCAGGTGGTGAACCAGGAGATAGGATACCACTTGATAAGCTGATAATAGAGTTCTGATGGTGTTGGAGTGCAACCTGATTGTGATATTATAGAGTATAGGATTCATTATTATTATATGTGTGTATGTATCGTGTATGTGCTTTGTCCAGTAAATGTGTCACAATTTGCTGGTGTTTGCCCTTGTCCTAGTGAGGCTTCCCAGGAGGTAGTAAAGAAGGAGAGAGAGAGAGAGAAAGAACCAAGAACCACTGCCGTGGACAGGGTAGGAGGTAATACTAGTAAGTCATAGGGGATTGAGGAGATCATATCTCATAAGGAGAGAGTGGGGAGTCACAGCGGCTCGAGTGGGTGTGTGCACGTGACAACGAGGCTAAGTGTTGGAGCCGCATCCCCTAAACGTGTGCCGTTGAGCCCCTCTCCAAGAGCCAGAAGCGCCAAGGGTGATCTCCTAGTATAAGCACTCTGCCGAGTTGTGGGTTGGGTTGTCCATAGAGAAGGATCAACGACGACAACACCAACCAACCCACAGTCTATAATATTACCTAAGTGTAATTACCTAAGTGTAGTTACAGGATGAGAGCTACGCTCGTGGTGTCCCGTCTTCCCAGCACTCTTTGTCATATAACGCTTTGAAACTACTGACGGTCTTGGCCTCCACCACCTTCTCACTTAACTTGTTCCAACCGTCTACTACTCTATTTGCGAAGGTGAATTTTCTTATATTTCTTCGGCATCTGTGTTTAGCTAGTTTAAATCTATGACCTCTTGTTCTTGAAGTGCCAGGTCTCAGGAAATCTTCCCTGTCGATTTTATCAATTCCTGTTACTATTTTGTATGTAGTGATCATATCACCTCTTTTTCTTCTGCCTTCTAGTTTTGGCATGTTTAATGCTTCTAACCTCTCCTCGTAGCTCTTGCCCTTCAGTTCTGGGAGCCACTTAGTAGCATGTCTTTGCACCTTTTCCAGTTTGTTGATGTGCTTCTTAAGATATGGGAACCACACAACAGCTGCATATTCTAGCTTTGGCCTAACAAAAGTCATGAACAATTTCTTTAGTATATTTAGTATATTGCCATCCATGTATTTAAATGCAATTCTGAAGTTAGAAAGCATAGCATAGGCTCCTTGCACAATATTCTTTATGTGGTCCTTAGGTGATAGTTTTCTATCTAGAACTACCCCTAGATCTCTTTCTTTATCAGAATTCTTTAAAGATTTCTCACATAATACATAGGTTGTGTGGGGTCTATGTTCCCCTATTCCACATTCCATAACATGACATTTATTAACATTAAATTCCATTTGCCAAGTGGTGCTCCATATACTTATTTTGTCCAGGTCTTCTTGAAGGGCATGACAATCATCTAAATTTCTTATCCTTCCTATTATCTTAGCATCATCAGCAAACATGTTCATATAATTCTGTATACCAACTGGTAGATCATTTATGTACACAATAAACATCATTGGTGCAAGAACTGAACCCTGTGGTACTCCACTTATGACATTTCTCCATTCCGACACATTGCCTCTGATTATTGCCCTCATTTTTCTATCAGTCAGAAAATTTTTCATCCATGATAGAAGCTTACCTGTCACCCCTCCAATATTTTCCAGTTTCCAGAACAACCTCTTATGTGGAACTCTGTCGAAAGCCTTTTTTAGGTCCAGATAGATGCAGTCAACCCAACCATCTCTTTCCTGTAATATCTCTGTGGCTCGATCATAGAAACTGAGTAAATTCGATACACAGGATCTTCCAGATCGAAAACCATACTGTCTGTCTGATATTATATCATTTCTCTCCAGGTGTTCTACCAATTTAGTTTTGATTAGTTTTTCCAATACTTTCACTATTACACTTGTCAATGATACAGGTCTATAATTGAGGGGGTCTTCCCTGCTACCACTTTTGTAGATTGGAACTATGTTAGCCTGTTTCCACACGTCTGCTACGATTCCTGTGCACAGGGATGCCTGAAAGATCAGGTGAAGTGGAATGCTGAGCTCAGATGCACATTCTCTCAGAACCCATGGTGAAACGCCATCTGGACCAACTGATTTGTTCTTACTTAGCTCCTTGAGCATTTTTTCCACTTCGTCTCTAGACACCTCTATGTGCTCTATGTTGTTCTCTGGAATTCTTATTGTGTCTAGTTCCCTAAAGATTTCATTTTGTACAAACACACTTTGGAACTTTTCGTTTAGTGTTTCACACATTTCCTTTTCATCTTCCGTGAATCTATTTCCCATTTTCAACCTCTGGATATTATCCTTTACCTGCAATTTGTTGTTTATGAATTTGTAGAATAGGCCCAGTTCTGTTTTACATTTATCCACTATCCCTTTTTCAAAATTTCTTTCTGCCTCTCTCCTTACTGCTGTATAGTTGTTTCTCGCATCTTTGTATCGCTGGTATGTTTGGGGGTTTGGCCTCTTCCTATACTGATTCCATTTTTGTATCTTTTGGTCTCTTGCCCTCTCACAATTTCTGTCGAACCAATCCTGTTTTCTGGCCCTGCATCTCTGTTTTGGTATAAATTTTTTTGTGCCTTTATCATATATTTTACAAAACTTGACATACATCTCATTCACTTCCTTGCCTAGTATCAAGTCTGTCCAATTATACTCACTAAAAAAATTTCTAAGGTCACCATAATGTCCTCTCCTGAAGTCTGGTTTTTCAACTGCTTCAACCTCCTTATTTTCTTCCAGCTTATAACGCATTGCATACTTTATTCCCAAAAAGACATGGTCACTTTTACCCAAGGGAGGAAGGTACTGAATGTCAAATATCTCTTCCTCCTTCCTGGTAAATATCAAATCTACCATGGAGAGAACGTCCCCTTCCCTCATCCTCGTAGCTTGTTTAACATGTTGATACAAGAATGTTTCCAGGATGAGGTCTACAAATTTACAGGTCCAAAAATCTTCTGTTTTAGCTTCATATGCTTCCCAGTCTATGGATTTCAAGTTGAAGTCACCGACTATCAATAGTCGTGATCTATCGTTATCCGCTCTCGCTATAATCTCTCTCATTATTATTATAAGACCTTCAAGTTTACTATCTAGCTCCTCCTTTGACCATGTGCTGCTTGGCGGTGGACTATATGCATTTATTATCATTAGTTTATCATCCTCATGGCAGATCTCTAGTGCTATCATGTCAACTTCTTGTGGATTGGCAGTCATTATTTCGTTCACCTTTAGGTGTTCTTTTACCAGCACAGCAACGCCACCGCCTTTCCTAATTTTTCTGTCCCGTCTCCAAATTGAGTAGCCCCTTGGGAATATGACCTCATTTAAAATTACATCTTCAAGTTTTGTCTCCGTGAGTGCAACAATGTCTAGTGTCTGCAGCTGTATTACATCACTTAACTGCAGTATCTTCGATCTCACTCCATCTATGTTGGTGTATGCAATCTTCAGGAACTTGTTCCCCCTTTCCTTATTCTTCACTCCCCCTCTCTCTATTGATTTTGTTGGTTTGCCTTTATGTACCACTTTACTGGTTTGTCTACCCCTATCACTTTGTAGAAAAAAGAATTTATTTCTTCTTCATTCCTGCTTTCATTTAAATGTTTTGCCTCGGCGAGGTTCAGTTTCAGCTTCTCTCTATCTTCTTTTGAAAGATCTCGTCTTAACGACCACCCTTTCCCATCCTCATCACTTTGCAATTTTCTAGCATTCCTTAGTACTTCTTCCATCTGTTTGGCACCGTTTAGGGTGATCCTCAAAGGTCGATCTTTCCCCTTTTACGTACCTGCCTATTCTCCTGTAGTTGCACACATTCTCTATGGTTGTAAGACCTTCTACGAGGCCAACAATTTTATCTACTACTTTAGCTTCTTCTACAGCTCTTTCTGACCTAGATGTTATCGCCTTTTCTTTGCAGCCAAAAATGATCAGGGACTTACTCCGATTAACTGTGTTTCGCACCAACTTCGGGTTAGATGCCAATTCTTTCCTCACTTCTAGCCTAATGTTTGTTTTGTCTTGGTTGCTGCAGTGTTTGACTTCCTTTACTGCTTCTTCTATTTTTTCCTTCTCCTTGGCCACTTGTGCATAAGTGAGTTGCATATCTTTCTTGCACTGTTCTATTCCCTGTGTAACTTCCTCCATCTGTGCTGACAAAAGCTGTTTCTCCTGTTGAAGTGTAGTTACAGGATGAGAGCTACGCTCGTGGTGTCCCGTCTTCCCAGCACTCTTTGAAACTACTGACGGTCTTGGCCTCCACCACCTTCTCACTTAACTTGTTCCAACCGTCTACCACTCTATTTGCGAAGGTGAATTTTCTTATATTTCTTCGGCATCTGTGTTTAGCTAGTTTAAATCTATGACCTCTTGTTCTTGAAGTGCCAGGTCTCAGGAAGTCTTCCCTGTCGATTTTATCAATTCCTGTTACTATTTTGTATGTAGTGATCATATCACCTCTTTTTCTTCTGTCTTCTAGTTTTGGCATGTTTAATGCTTCCAACCTCTCCTCGTAGCTCTTGCCCTTCAGTTCTGGGAGCCACTTCGTAGCATGTCTTTGCACCTTTTCCAGTTTGTTGATGTGTGTGTGTGTGCGCGCGCATTGTGAGAGGGGGTGGCACAGTGGGGGTGGGGTTAACCGGTGGAGGGATGGCGAGAGGGAGAGGGAGAACTAGGGAGAGCGAGGGTGTGAGGGAGAGAGGGAGAGCAAGGGAGAATGTGGTAGAGAGGAATATAGAGGGAGAGAGAGAGGGATAGGGGAGGAGGAGAGGAGAGGAAGGGGGGGCAATCAGGAGGGTGGGGACGGAGGGTAAGTCCTAGGGTAAGGGGTGAGGTTGGCCCCTATGCTATTTGGGCACTATACCAGCTTAGCTGTACAGTTATGATGAATAAAACCAGCGTTGAATGTAATGAAACGCCATTTTCTGGGTGAGTCCCGGAGGCTCCCTGGAGCTATCCGAGGCTGATATGCTAATGTCAGACTTTGGCATCAGTCATGTGTATGGAGTTCTTAGGCCTACCGGGGACCACATCCAGAACCGGGCCCCCTCAGAGAGGCAAGGGGAGCAATGGCCTATAGAAGCCCCCGTGTGGTTGGAAGCATTCTATGTCTGCCATCGACCGGAACAGGCACCCAGAAAGGTAAGCGTCTCAAAACAAACCCCTATTCTGGTTAAAATTGCTACCAAAAGCCGAACAAGTGGATAGAACTCCCCAACAGAAAACAAGCAAACTAGTGTGACTCACAAGCCGCCGCTATGCTGTCTGCGCAGCTCACCCCTCCCCGGGAGGGGGATGGGGGAGCCCCAGACCCTCCACGCCGGCTACCCACACCTCAGTTCTTGAGGCTGGATGTCAAAAACGCGAAAAAAACGCAGACCGGAGGGAGAGAGGGATGCCGGGAAGCCTCCGGGACTCACCCAGAAAATGGCGTTTCATTACATTCAACGCTAGTTTTCTGGGGGGGGAGCCCCGTCGGCTCCCCGGAGCTAACTACCCACAGACGGAAAAAGAGGCACTTACTCAGGAGGCGGTCGTCGCTCACTCCTCAACTCGAAGCCGAGACAACTGGCTGCAACCGCCGACCCAAAGCAACACAGGCCCGATGGGGTCCAGGGACATTCACAAGGTAACGAGCAGCCAGGACCCTGTTCGACCGCCAAAATCCCCGAGCCTGAATATCAGACCAAGACATATTCCTAAAGATGGCAGCAAGAGCCGCGAACTTACGAACGTCATGGGCACGGGGATAGACCGCAGGCTGGTTGGACTTAATAACCCTGCGGACGACCTGGGAGACCCGAACCCGCGAACAGGGAAGAAGGGAAACCGGATCAACCCACAGCGCGTCCCCGGACACAGAAGCCGTGGCGCGCAAATAATGGTGAAGCGCCGCAACCTGACACAAAACATGATGCACCCCCGGCCTGACCAACCAAGCATCAACCACCCACAGACCCCTCCGGAATGCAGCAGTCTCACTCTTCGCCAGAAAAGAAGGAGACGGCTGCAAGCGAACAAAACTATCACCACGACCAAAAAAGCAGATACCCCTGCGCCGGAGGAGAGCATGAAGCTCCCCTACCCGACCCCCAGAGGCCAAAGCCAACAAGAAAAGTGCCTTGGAAAAACAATCCTGGACCGAAGGGGCCACAACGAAACGAGGAGACGAAAGGAAAGCGAGCACTCTGTCCAAAGACCAGGACGGCTCAGGCGGCGCATGAGCAGGCCGGAGGTGAAACAATGCACGTGACAGCTTGCGAAACGACGCAGATGTGACATCGATACCGAAGGCAAGCTGAAGCGGCTCCGCCAGCGCCGCACGATACGAGGCTAAAGTGTTAGGCATAAGATGACGGTCCTGAAACAACCACGAGAGGCAGGACAAGACCACCCGAACAGACAAGGAACTAACACAACAAAGACGCAAAAAGAAACAGAAGGACCGCCAGGAAACTTCATACTGCCGCCGAGAAGAAGCCCTCAGGTGGGACACCAACAAGGAGGCCACCTGATCACCATAGAGATGATGATAAGCTCGAGACAAAAAACCCATACGCGAAAACTCAAGGAGAAGATCGAACCAGCCACGTGACATACCGGCCCGATCTGCTGAAAGAGACGGAGCCGCGGGAAAACCCTCGGGTTCAGACACCGAGCAACCAGCACCTGAAACCAAGGCTGGGCTGGCCACCAAGGGGCCAGAAGGACAACTCTCCCCTGGTAAGTCTCTAAGCGAGTCAGGACCTGGAGCAACAGCCGAACTGGGGGAAAGAGGTACAGGAACCCCCACCTCGACCAGTCTAGCCGAAAGGCATCGACCCCGATGGCCTCGCGATCGGGAAAGGGTGCCGCATACACGGGAAGACGCCGCATACACGGGAAGACGCCGCGACCACGCCGACGCGAAGAGGTCCACCTCGGGGCGCCCGAACATCTAGCAAAGCCAATGAAAGGATTCGTCGTCGACCATCCACTCTGTGGAGAGGGGAACGAAGCGAGACAGGGTGTCGGCCAAGACGTTGGACACTCCCTGTACGTGAACCGCCAGGAGAGCCAAACTCCGAGAACTCAGCAGACGAGTCACCTGAAGCGACCAACCTCAAAGAGACAAGGACCACATCGAACCCCCGCGGTTCAGGCAATGAACCACCGGAGAGCAGTCCGAATGGAGCCAAATCGTCAATCCGCGGGCCATCCGAATCATCCCAAGAGCGAACCACACTGCCGCAAACTCCCGCAAACTCCCGCACCGTGCTATGAGCTCGATGGAAGGACGGATCCCAACGCCCTTGGCCGGCCTGGTGAGTACTGGTCACAAATCCCTAGCCGAGAGACGACGCATCCGTGTACACATCGAGCGAGTGCTCGGGTAGGCACCAAGGCACTGAACCCCGAAAAACCCGAAGAGGAAGCCGGTGACGCAGCAACCGACGCAAGGCCCCCGGGGGTCGAACCCTGCGATTGCGAGAGAGGCGGAAGGGGGGACCCCGAAGGAACCAGAACAGCCGACGAAGTGAAACCCAACCCGGCGGGTAGACCACCATCACGAAGTTCAGGCTCCGCACAGCCCCTGGAGCAACCGCCGGGTGACCCGAGGGCCCACCAGAAACAAAGGCGGGACTGCAGTCGCAGGAGAGACTCTGGAGGGAGACACAAGGAGGCGGTTCGAGAGTCCCAAACAAGACCCAGCCAAGTTCCAGCCTGAGAGGGAACCAGATGGGACTTCCTCCAGTTCACCAAGAACCCGAACCCGAACCCGGCGAGCTGGGAAAGGACCAAATCCCTGGCTAGCAAGCAAGCTGACCGGCTGGGAGCCCAAACCAGCCAGTCGTCGAGGTAGGCCACCACCCGAACACCTAAGAGACGCAAACGAGCCACCACAACCCGCATAAGGCGCGTAAACACGTGAGGTGCCAGGTTCAACCCGAACGGGAGACAACGAAAGCGGTAACTTAGATGCCCCACAACAAAACCGAGCCAGTCCTTGAACCGCGGATGAATCGGGACATGCCAATAAGCGTCCCGAAGGTCCAGGCACACCATCCAAGCGCCTGGCTCCAAGAGGAGCCGAACCTGAGACAGCGTAGTCATCCGAAAGGAGGGGCAATGAACCCAGGGGTCCAGATGGGACAAGTCCAGAATGAACCGTAGGTACGCGCAGTCCCGTTTCGGAACCAGAAACAGACGGGAAACCCATCTGAGGGACGACGTCGTTTTGACGACGCCCAAGCGTACCCACTCCAAGATGACTCGACAGAGCGCAGGGAAAGAAACCAACCTGCCCTGCCAGCCCTGACCCCCCCAAGGGGGGAGGGGCCACCCAACGCCACCGCAGGCCGCCAGACACGACCCGAAAGGCCCACGAATCATGGGACCAGGGGTGGGCGAACAGCGCAAGCCGCCCCCCCATCACCCCGTCAATGGGGCAAACCGTGAAAGGGCCGGCGACCCTTACGAGACCCAGAACACCGCGCCGACCAGACGAGGGATGGTCCGGAGTAGGAGCTGAACCCGAACCTGACACCAGGGGCCTACCACAACGAGAGGAACCCCGAGCCCTGGCACGATCCTTCCGGGAAGACCCACCCCGGGACCCCCGGAAAACCAACAAGTCCGACATTGGACGACAAGCCGCCGACGTAGCCTGAATAAACTGCGCCACCGTCGACTCCTCAAACAGAAGAGGACAAAGAGGTGAAGAACGCCTAAGAGCCAGAGCCCAAACAGATTTCATGGAGGAACCCAGCACCGTCTACCGACACGCGAGACGGGAAGCATAAAACAGGGAAACCGCATCCCGCAAAATTGGCGTGAACAGCTCCAACAAGGCAGCCGACGAACGCGCAGCCGACGAACGCGCAGCCGACGAACGCGCAGCCGACGAACGCGCAGCCGACGACAAGGTGCCGGACCCCAGGACGGACCCAAGCAACCTCACATCCTCCACGAGCCAATCCGAGGACAGCTCCAGGAGGGAAAAGAACCACAAGACCGAAGCCAAAAGGCCCAGGGCGCGCAAGTCCTCCACAATGAGCGCCGCCGAAAGAGAGGGAACCTGCTCATGGAGCTGAATAACGCCAACATTGCGGGGAAGGGCAGGGGCAAACAAGCACTCATTCAGGTACTCAAGATCGCCCCCCAGGAAAACCTGAAGCACCGTGGAAGCTTCCCGCCACTCCAGCATGCGGGAACGACAGAAGGAATGCCAGGAATCCAGAACAAACAAGGGGCAGTCCGCTAACCAGGAAGACTCCGGAACCTCGTAACAGAGCCAGAAAGAGAACGAAGTCCCAAACCTGAACTCGGATGGATCCATTTCCGAGGCATAATCCGGGTCACTCAGGAGGTAAGCTGCAAAGGCCGCTCGCACCACACCAGGTTGGATGCGATAAGCCAAAACACTCTGGAAAGACGGAACCGATGTATCCGGGGGAACACGGAACCGAACCCGGGGAGGGGCCGACACCAAATCCAACTCGTACGCAGAGGGGGGAAAAGAAAACCCCACTCCTTGTAACAATAAGCCCCGCTCAGAGGGAAGAAAAACCCAGGCGGGGTCCAGCGGGGTTCAAGGCCCCCAAGTCAGCTCCTCCCCAGCCTCGAGGTCCACCACCACAGGACCCGAGGCCGAGTCCTCTCCCCAAGCCCCGACCTCACAAGACAAGGACGGAGCAGCCGGAAAAGCTGGAGGAAGGGGGGCTCACTGGTCAGACCCAGAAGCTTCCGCCGGGAGACAAGACTCGAATGCCTCTGCCGCCCCCCCAGAAGGGGCACCCCCCGAAGCTGCCCGAGTCTCGAGATCAAGTAACCCCTGCTCCGATCCCGAAACCCTCAGACGCTTTGGGGCCGGAAGCAGGGGGGGGGGGGGACCAGAACGAATAGAAGGGAAAAGACGAGGAGGTACGGACTGAACCAGGATTGAAGCGACCCCCACCCCCAAGTCCGGGTCTCGAAAAGCAAAGTGGGGCAGCCCCGGCGCATCCGAGTGAGCAACCAACCGAGTGCGTTGCAACAGACGAAACCTAGACTGCAACGCATGCGCCGCCTGTACCCAAAGAGAATCATCAGAGGATTGGGTAAATTGAGTCACAAGCAAGCAGCAACACTCACAGGACTCAGGGTCGAAAGTATCACCGACCCAACAGGCAGCGTGGCAGAAGCAAAAACAATGAGGGTCACCCTGAGACAAGGGGACCAAGCAACCCTCAAATTCGCACACAGCGAGTGGGGACTCCGGGGTCACATCCATCGGACCCACGCGCCCCCTAGGGGATTCCCAGGGTCCTGAGCATTTACTTGAAGAGGACTCGTGCTCAGGTAGTCCCAGGCAGGGCGCTGCTAACTGGCGCCCAAAACTACCAAGTGAACTTCTATAGCTGTACTCCAGGGACGTGTACACTCACGGGGACCTAGCAGGGGCGCCACCGAGGAGAACAGTGAAAGGGCAAAAACTAATGGAATAATATGACAGAAACCCCCTACCAGGCAAAAACAAAAAGAAAAACAAAACCCCGCAAGAGGACAGCGAACCCCAAGGAACAGAGCCGGCCGCTATGTCGGGAATACAAGCTGTGCAGCACCCTGCGCCCCTACCAGTGCAAACTGCCTCTTACCTGCCGGTAACAAGGGAGAACAGAACACCCAAGAGCCCAACAGGCGGCCGAAAAACTGAAAAGGTAAAACGAACCAGCAGAGGCAGACCCCGAGGAGCCTGTGGAAGGTGGCCCTAAGCCCCAAGGGCTTAGGGCCACAAACTTACAGGGCACCTAGGGAAGGCAGCCCGAGTACTGAAGATAACTCCTGGCTCTCGCACCCACAAAAACAAATACCATACGCAAAGCACAGTGCTGTAGCGACACCGGATCCAGAGCACACGACCTTCACCTATGGCATCAGCCTCAAGAACTGAGGTGTGGGTAGCCGGCGTGGAGGGTCTGGGGCTCCCCATTCCCCCTCCCAGGGAGGGGGGAGCTGCGCAAACAGCGGCGCAGCGGTGTGTGACGTCACACTAGTTTGTTTGTTTTTTTGTTGGGGAGTTCTATCCACTAGTTTGGCTTTTGGTAACAATTTTAACCAGAATAGGGGTTTGTTTTCAGGCGCTTAACTTTCTGGGTGCCTGTTCCGGTCGATGGCAGACATAGAATGCTTCCAACCACACGGGGGCTTCTATAGGCCATTGCTCCCCTTGCCTCTCTGAGGGGGCCCGGTTCTGGCAGTGGTCCCCGGTAGGCCTAAGAACTCCATACACATGACTGATGCCAAAGTCTGACATTAGCATATCAGCCTGGGATAGCGCCGGGGAGCCGACGGGGCTCCTCCCAGAAAACATGTAGATACTTATATATTATATGTGTGTGTGTATAGTGTAATAACACCACAAACAGTATGGTTGGGGAAGGAATGTTAGTTCATCTGGCCATGAACAAGTGAGGAAGGGAGGGAGCATCAGCTGACTGTGTGGCAACCTCTCATATTGTCTGAACTCACCATACCAGCTTAGCTGTACAGTTATGGTGAACAAAACATGCAGATACTTATATATAACCTGTGTATATAGTGTAATAACAGCAAAACTATTTGTTTATTGTTTTAGGAACATAATAATTGAATCACCAATATGCACACCATACTTTTGAGGATAGTGATGATTCAAACATTTTATTATATAAATACAGTACAACCTCCTTTCAACACACTACATGGGGACCAACCCCAGTGTGTTGCAGCGTTGGATTCGTTGCAGGAGGTGACCTTCAGGAGGCGTTTGTGTCAATGTCTTTTTTTTTTGTGTAAACAATAAAAATGCATTATCATTATATACTGTACCTATATATTACTACTTTACTAAAAAATACTGTGTTACAGTTGTTATTTATCTTATTGTTGGAGTTATGTCAATCTTGAATTCTCATGGAGTTGTGAATGCTGTACAGTAAATACATACTGTACTCTATTATGCTGTTAGCACTGTACTGATAAGTAGTTCTGCTCTATGTTGAGTATTACAATACAGTTCATGAAAACAATTTTATGCTAACATTACTGTACTGCAACCTTAATTTTAACATTAACAGTATGTATTCAAATTCAACACTTATTCTAACTATACACTTCACAAACGATATTCTTAGATGGTTTGCTTCAGCTTTGCTGGTACTCGCTGCTACTGTGTTTGCTTCAGCTGCTTCTGAACTGGTGCTGGCTCCTGTTGTACTGGTGCTGGGTACGGCTGTGCTCGTGCTGAGAATGGCTGTCCTCGTGCTGGGTATAGCTGTGCTTATGCTGGTTAAGGCTGTGCTCATGCTGGATATGGCTGTGCTTGTGCTGGGTACAGCTGTGCTCGTGCTGGGTACAGCTGTACTCGTGCTGGGTATGGCTGTGCTGGTTGATTTTCTGCTACTAGTTTTTGCAAAATACTGACTCATTTTTGGCAATAATAAGGCACTATTAGGAAGCCCCTGAGACATCTTGTTGTATAACAATACAGCTGTAGTAAAAAAACCAGCGTTGAATGTAATGAAATGCGATTTTCTGGGTGATTCCCGGAGGCTCCCTGGAGCTATCCATGGCTGATATGGATATCCTAACTATTTTGCATCAGTCGATGTGGGTGGAGTTCTAGCCTACCGGGGACCACGAGGCAGAACCTGGCCCCCTCACAGAGGCACGGGGAGCTATGGCCCATAGAATGCACATGTGATTTGGAGCATTCTATATCTGCCTTCGACCGGGACAGGCACCCAGAAAGGTAAGTGCCACAAAACAAACCCCTATTCTGGTTAACAACAAAAATTGACAAACGAGTGGACAGAACTCCCCAAAAGAAAAACGAGCAAACCAGCATGACGTCACACGAGCCGCGCCGCATGTCTGCGCAGCTCCCCCCTCCCCGGGAGGGGGAAGGGGGAGCCCCAGACCCCCGAGCCGGCAATCCACACCCCAGTTCTGAGGCTGGATATTAAAAACCGCAAAAAAACGCTGACCGGAGGGCGGGAGGGATGCCGGGGAGCCTCCGGGACTCACCCAGAAAATGGCGTTTCATTACATTCAACGCTGGTTTTCTGGGGGTAGCCCCTACGGCTCCCTGGAGCTACCTCACCAAAGACTATCAAGAAAACCAAGGGCACTTACCCGGGAGGCGGTCGGAGCTCCACACCTCAAGACGAAGCTGAGACCACGGGCTGCAACCGCCGACCTAAGACAACACAGGCCCGACTGGGCCCAGGAATGTTAACAAGGTAGCGTGCAGCCAGGACCCTGTTCGACCGCCAAAAACCCCGTGCCCGAATGTCAGCCCAAGACATATTGCCGAAGATGGCAGCAAGAGCAGCGAACTTACGAACGTCATGGGCACGGGGATAGACCGCAGGTTGGCTGGATTTAATAACCCTGTGGACGACCTGAGAGACCCGAACCTGCGAACAGGGAAGAAGGGGAAACCAGATCAACCCAAAGCATGTTCCCAGAGACAGAAGCCGTGGCGCGCAGATAATGGCGGAGGGCCGCAACCGGACACAACACATGGTGAACCCCCGGCCTGACAAACCACGCATCAATAACCCAAGGATCCCTCCGGAAAGCAGCAGTCTCATTCTTCGCCAGAAAAGAGGGAGATGGCTGCAAACGAATGAACCGAAGACCACGACCAAAGAAGCAAAAACCTCTGCGCCGGAGAAGAGCATGAAGCTCTGCCACGCTACCCCCAGAGGCTAATGCCAACAGAAAGAGCCTTAGCAAAGCAATCTTGAACTGAAGGGGCCACAACAAAACGAGGAGTGGAAAGATAGAAGAGCACTCTGTCCAAGGACCAGGACGGCTCAGGCGGCACATAAGCAGCCCGGAGGTGAAACAACGCCCAAGACAGCTTGTGAAACGGCACAGAAGTAACATCAATGCCGAAAGCAAGGTGCAGCGGCTCCGCCAGCGCTGCACGATATGAGGCGACAGTATTAGGCATCAGATGACAGTCCTGAAACAACCAAGAGAGAAAGGACAACACCACCCGAACCGAAAGCGAGGAACAACGACGAATGGTCAAAAAGAACCGGAAGGACTGCCAGGAAACTTCATACTGCCGCCGAGAGGAAACTTGCAGGTAAGAAACCAACAAGGTAGCCACCTGCTCACCATAAAGATGGTGATAAACACGAGTCAAAAACACCAAACGCGAAGACTCGCGGAGAAGAGCGAACCAGTCACGTACCGGACCGGCCCGATCTCCTGAAAGAGGTGGAGCAGCGGAAAAACCTCCGGGTTCGGACACCGAGCAAGCAGCACCTGAAACCACGGCTGGGCCGGCAACCAAGGGGCCAAAAGGACCACTCGACCCTGGTAAGTCTCCTAGCGAGCCATGACCCGGAGCAGAGGCTGAATCAGGGGAAAGAGGTACAGGAACCCCCACCTCGACCAGTCCTGCCGAAAGGCGTCGATCCCAATGGCTTCGCAGTCGGGGAAGGGCGCTACGTAAACCGGAAGACGCCTCGACCACGCCGATGCGAAGAGATCCACCTCCAGGCACCCGAACGTCCGGCAGAACCAACGGAAGGAGCCGGCATCGACCGTCCATTCCTTGGACAGGGGAATGAACCTGGACAGGCCATCCACCAGGACGTTGGACACCCACCGGACATGAACCGCCAGGAAAGCCAAACCCCGAGAACTCAGCAGACGAGTCACCCGAAGCAACCAACCCCAAAGAGCCAAGGACCGCATCGAACCCCCTCGGTTCAGACAATGAACCACCGGGGAGCAGTTCGAATGGAGCCGGATCGTCGATCCACGGGCGACCCGAACCCTCCGAAGCGCAAACCATACCGCCGCGAACTCCCGCACCGTGCTGTGGACCCGACGAAAGGACGGACCCCACCACCCCTGGCCGGCCTGGTGAGCACTGGTCACAAAACCCCAGCCTAGAGACGACGCGTCCGTGAACACATCGAGCGAGGGCTCGGGTAGGCACCAAAGCACTGAACCCCGAAAAATCCGAAGAGGAAGCCGGCGACGCAGCAGCGGACACAAAGCTCCCGGGGGTCGAACCCAGCGATCGCGAGAGAGGCGGAAGGGGTGTCCCCGAAGGAACCAGAACAGCGGACGAAGCCAAACCCGACCCGGCGGGTAGACCAACATCACGAAGTTCAGGCTGCCGCACAAACTCTCGAGCATCTGCCGGGTGACCCGGGAGCCCCCCAGAAACAGACCCAGGCGAGACCGCAGCCGAAGGAGAGACTCCGGAGAAAGAGACAAGGAAGCGGTCCGAGAGTCCCACACAAGACCCAGCCAGGACCGAACCTGGGAGGGCACCAGATGGGACTTCCGCCAGTTCACCAGGAACCCGAACCCGGCGAGCTGGGAAAGCACCAAATCCCAGGCAAGCAGACACGCGGACCGACTGGGAGCCCAAACCAGCCAGTTGTCGAGGGCTGCAGGCGGCACCGGCACCGAACCCGACACCTGTGGCCCACCCCGACGAACGGAACCGCGCGCCCTGGTACGACCCCGCCGGGAAGGAACCCCCTGGTTCCCCCGGAGAACCAACAATTCAGACATAGGGCGGCAAGAGGAAGAAGCCGCCTGAATGTAACGTTCTACCGCAGAAGCCTCAAAAAGCAGAGGACAAAAGGGAGAAGACAACTTAAGAACCAGGGCCCAAGCGGATTCCAAAGAGGAAGCAAGGACCGCCTGATGACACGCGAAGCACGCAGTGAAAAACCGCAGCAACGCCTACCGCAGGATCGGCGCAAAAAGCTTCAACATGGCAGACGATGCCCGAGCAGCTGAGACTAAGGCGTCAGACCCTGGAACGGCCCCAAGCGCCTCAACATCCTCCGCAAGCCAATTTGAAGATAGCTCCAGGAGGGAAAAGAAACGCAGGACTGAAGCCAAAAAGCCACGAGCGTGCAAATCCTCCGCCACAAGAGCAGCTGACAGGGAAGGAACCTGCACATGGAGCTGCACCGCACCAACATCCCGCAGAAGGGCAGGAGTGAAAAGACACTCATTAAGGTGCTCAAAATTGCCCCCCAGGTAAACCTGGACCACCGTCTATGCCTCACGCCACTCAAATGTGCGGGTTCGACAGAACGAGTCCCAAGCATACAGCAAAAACAAGGGGCAGTCTGCAAGCCAGGACGACCCCGGAACCTCATAACGTACCCAGTAAGGACACGAAGATAAAAACCTGAAAGAAGGATCCATTATGGAGGCGTACTCCAGGTCACGCAGGAGGGAAGCCGCCAAGGCCGACCGTACCTCAGACGGAGAGATGCGGGAAGCCGAAAACCTCCGGAAAGACAGAACCGAAGAACCCACAGGGACACGGAACCAAACCCGGGGAGGAGCAGAACCCAAATCTAAATCGTACGCAGAGGGGGGAAAGGAAAACCCCACTCCTTGCAACAGTAAGCACGCTCAGACAGAAAATCCAGGCGGGGTCCAATGGAGCCCAAGGCCCCCAAGTAAGCTCCTCCCCAACCCCAGGAGCCTCTACACCAGGCCCCAGGGCCGAGCCGTCCTCCAAACCCCCGGCCTCACAAGAAAAAGCTGGGGCAACCAAAAGCTCCGGAAGAGAAGGGGCCCACTGGTCAGACCCCGGAGCAGCGCCCAGAGGAACAGACTTGAATGCCTCTGTAGCCCCCCCAGACGGGGCAACCCCCAAAACTGCCCGAGTCTCAGAAACCTCTAAACCCCACCCCGACCCCGAAACCCTCAGACGCTTAGGGGCCGGAAGCAGGGGGGGGACAGAATGAACCACCGAAGGGGAAGAACAAGGGGGCGCAGACGGAACCAAGGCCAATGCGACCAACACCCCCAAGTCTGGGTCCCTATACACAAAGTGGGGCACCCGCGGGGCATCCGAGGAAGCAAGAACCCGCGCGCGTTGCAATAACCTAAACCTACCTTGCAACGCACGAGCTGCCTGCACCCGAAGTAATTCATCAGCAGACTGGGTGAATTGAGTCACAAACAAGCAACACAGGTCGCAGGACTCAGGGTCGAATGTGTCACCGACCCAACAGGCAGCATGACGGAGCCCTCAAACTCGCACACAGCGAGAGGGGACGCAAGGGTCTCCTCCATCGGACCCAAGAGCCCTTGCGGGGTTTCCCAGGGCCCCTAGACTGTGTCTGCTAAGGGTTATCCCAGGCAAGGCACTGCTAACCGGCGTCCCAAACTACCAAGCAATCCGCTAAAAGCTAAACCCACAAGACGTGTCCACTCGCGAGGGCGAAGCAGGGGATGCCACCACACAAACAACCCTAATATAAGGGGAGGGAAAAACAAGGCAGACCCCCACCAGGCAAAAAGAAAACGAAAAGAAAAACCACCCAAGTGGACAACGTACCCAGAGGGAACAGAGCCGGCCGCTCTTATAGGTGAAAACTAGCTACGCAGTACCCCGTGCCCCACCAGTGCTATAACTACCATTTACCCCAAGGTAAACAAGGGAGGAAAACCCCCAAACACTCAGGGCAGCCAAACGCCAAGCAGCGAAAAGCCAACAGTGGTAGACCCAAGGTGACTTGTGGAAGACAACCGAAAGCCCCAAGGGCGGTACTTACAGGGCACTCAGGGAAGGTGACCCTAAGCACATGCAGCCCGAGTACCTGAGAATACTACTCCCAGCTCACACGACCACCGTAAGAGCAGCACTGAGACAAGACTGGAGATGCAGCCACATGACCATGCACGATCCCATCAGCCGAGGTACTGAGGTGTGGATCGCCGGCTCGGGGGTCTGGGACTCCCCCTTCCCCCTACCGGGGAGGGGGGATACCTGGTTGATGGGGTTCTGGGAGTTCTTCTACTCACCAAGCCCGGCCCGAGGCCAGGCTCGACTTGTGAGAGTTTGGTCCACCAGGCTGTTGCTTGGAGCGGCCCGCAGGGCCACGTACCCACCACAGCCCGGCTGATCCGGAACTTCTCTTAGAAAACCGTCCAGTTTTCTCTTGAAGATGTCCACGGTTGTTCCGGCAATATTTCTTATGCTCGCTGGGAGGACGTTGAACAACCGCGGACCCCTGATGTTTATACAGTGCTCTCTGATTGTGCCTATGGCACCTCTGCTCTTCACTGGTTCAATCTTGCATTTTCTTCCATATCGTTCACTCCAGTACGTTGTTATTTTACTGTGTAGATTTGGGACCTGACCCTCCAGTATTTTCCATGTGTATATTATTTGGTATCTCTCTCGTCTCCTTTCTAGTACATTTGGAGAGAGTACATTTGGAGAGCTTTGAGACGATCCCAATAATTTAGGTGTTTTATCTCGTCTATGCGTGCCGTATATGTTCTCTGTATTCCCTCTATTTCAGCAATCTCTCCTGCTCTGAAGGGGGAAGTGAGTACTGAGCAGTACTCGAGACGGGACAGCACAAGTGACTTGAAGAGTACAACCATTGTGATGGGATCCCTGGATTTGAAAGTTCTCGTAATCCATCCGATCATTTTTCTGGCTGACGCGATATTTGCTTGGTTATGCTCCCTAAACGTTAGATCGTCGGACATCATTATTCCCAAATCCTTGACATGCTGTTTTTCTACTATGGGAAGATTCGATTGTGTTTTGTACCCTGTATTATGTTTCAGATCCTCATTTTTGCCGTACCTGAGTACCTGAAATTTATCACTGTTAAACATCATGTTATTTTCTGCTGCCCAATCAAAAACTTTGTTGACATCTGCTTGTAGTTTTTCAATGTCTTCAGCAGAGGTAATTTTCATGCTGATTTTTGTGTCATCTGCAAAGGACGACACGAAGCTGTGGCGTGTATTTTTGTCTACATCAGATATGAGAATAAGGAACAGTAGCGGTGCAAGGACTGTACCTTGAGGTACAGAGCTTTTAACATCGCTTGGACTCGATTTTATCTGATTGACTGTTACTCTTTGTGTTCTGTTCGACAGGAAATTGAGTATCCAGCGTCCTACTTTTCCAGTTATTCCCATTGACCTCATTTTGTGAGCTATCACCCCATGGTCACATTTGTCGAACGCCTTTGCAAAGTCTGTGTATACAACATCTGCATTTTGCTTTTCTTCTAGGGCTTCTGTGATTTTGTCATAGTGGTTGAGTAACTGTGACAGACAGGATCTTCCCGCTCTAAATCCATGTTGTCCTGGATTGTGCAATTCATTGTTTTCCATAAAACTAGAAATTTGATTCCTAATCACTCTTTCAAACACTTTTATTATGTGTGATGTTAGTGCAACTGGCCTATAATTTTTTGCCAAGGCTTTACTCCCCCCCTTGTGCAACGGAGCTATATCTGCAGATTTAAGTGCTGCTGGTATCTCCCCTGTATCCAGGCTCTTTCTCCATATTACGCTGAGTGCTCTCGCTACTGGTACTTTACATTTCTTTATGAATATTGAATTCCATGAGTCAGGCCCAGGAGCTGAGTGCATAGGCATATTATCAATTTCTCTTTCAAAGTCTTCCAAGTTTGTGGTAATATCCGTTATATTATCTGCAGCTTGAATGTCATTCATAAAGAAGCTGTCTGGGTCATCAACTTTCATGTTGTTTATTGGTGTGCTAAACATAGCCTCATACTGGCTTCTTAGAATTTCACTAATCTCTTTGTTGTCCTCTGTGTACGTACCTTCATTTGTAATTAACGGTCCAATACTGGTCGAGGTTTTGGATTTTGATTTTGCGTATGTGAAAAAATATTTCGGATTTTTCCTTATCTCTTGTATAGCTTTCTGTTCCAATTCCATTTCCTCAGACTCATATGATCGCTTCAACGTTTGTTCTATTTCCTCAATCTCCCTGCTTAGGCTTGTTTTCCTTGCTTGTGATAGTTGTGTCTGCCGAAGCATTTCCGTTATTTTTTTCCTTCTCCTGTACAGTCGTCTCCGTTCTCTTTCTAGAGTGGTCCTCTTTCTGCCCCTCCTCACAGGCACGTGCTTCAAGCAGACCTTGTAAGCTTCAGCTGTCAGTTGAGCTATTCCCTGTGTGGGAGTTTTGTCGCTTAAGACCGTCTCCCATTGAATGGTTGCAAGGTCTACATTTATTTTTTCCCAGTCAATCCTCTTATTGTTGAAATTGAATTGATTGAATATTCCTTCTCGCTTGTTTGGTCTCTTAGACCTACTACCGTTATTTATGCTAGTTCGCACTTCAATGAGCTTATGGTCTGAGTATGAAGTATCTGAGATTGTGATATCCCTGATTAGTTCATCATTGTTTGTGAATAACAAGTCTAGTGTGTTTTCGTTCCTAGTTGGTTCTGTAATCTGTTGATTGAGCGAGAATTTGTCACAGAATCTCAAAAGTTCTCTAACCTGTGGTTGGTTATTTCCCGGGTCATTCCCTGCTATGATATTTGTGTTTGCCGTTCTCCATCTTAGACTCGGTAAATTGAAATCTCCAAGAAAGATAATATCTGGAGCTGGGTTTGCTAGGTTGTCAAGTATGTTCTCTATTTTGTGCATCTGCTCTGTGAATTCCTCAATCGTTGTATCTGGCGGTTTATATATTAGAATAATAATTAAGTTTAGTTTCTCTACCTTCATTCCAAGTACCTCTACCACCTCATTAGTTGAATTTAGTAGTTCTGTGCATACCAGGTCTTCTTTAATATACAGACCTACTCCTCCATTTGACCTAGTTTTTCTATCACATCTATATAGATTATAATTTGGAATCCAGATTTCACCATCCATGTAATCTTTTGTATGGGTTTCCGTGAATGCCCCAAATATTGAGTTTGACTCTAATAGAAGGCCATTTATGAACTTAACTTTATTTCTTGACTTTGGCTTTAACCCTTAACATGCTCGGGGTCTAATATCCTGCTATCCACACAGGCGCATGTCATTTTGAAAAAAAAAAAAAATTTTTTTTTTTTGCTAATCTGTTAAGTTCTGTTCACTGATCACGGGAAAAATAAAAAAAAAATTCTATTGTACTTACTTTTGTTGCAATAGAGCCGAGAAGCTCGGTGATGACGTCACAATCTGCATGTTCGCTCATGCAGTACACGCCCGGGAGATGTTGCGCGCGGTCCTCAAACAGCCAGAGTTGCCACAAATATATTTTCGCGCTATTTATTTACAATGTCTAAGCGCATTTTATCTAATTTTTTTTCACTAATTGTGTTTCAAATACTGTTTGAACATATTTTGTATCAATAATTGTTGCATATTTGAGTATACACAGGCGCACACAAATGTTTTCAATTACGGCAATATAATATGTCATTACAGTCTATTATATTGTATGTTCTGCTTATATTTGTATATATTTACACACACGCACACGCTATCTGCTTATATGTTTACATATTTACACACTCGCACATGCTATACACACTTTGAAGCACACTTAGAAGATTTCTAGACTGTGGTAGTCATTGAAGCAGTCAACAGCACATAATGGGATACCACACGTTTCACACCATGTTTGCACAAGCTTCCGTTTCTTGTCTCTACGTGTCGTTGTTTTACACACCAAGCAATCACGTTGGGCTATTGCACGCTGCACACCAGGTGGCAAATACTTAAGTTTGTGTGCTAGGAAGCCTTCAGTGTGAGCGAGGCGTGGAGTACCAGCATGCTGCAACAGTGGGTTTATGATGGGCCGCTGAATACCTGGGACATCTTTTGCAAACTTTCCTAATAACTGTATTGCAGCATCAAATACAAAGTCACGGAAAGTGGGCTTACGTCCAGTTCTCACAAGGTACATGTTGAAACAGTTCAGCATGCTCATGTCCACAAGATGGAAGAACACTTTTTTCGTCCACCTACATGTCTTCCGCACACACTCTGCAGTGCCAATCATCATGTCTGATTTATCAATCAACCGCATGTTGATATTATAGTCTAAAACACAGTCTGGCTTATATAGTGGTGCGTTTGTTTTATGGCTCACTTTCCCACTGTTCACCATTGTTCCATCATGAATTGTTGTCAACAAGTTCACCTCTCTTTTGTCTTTCCACCGAACTGACAGAATGTTATCACTTTTCCTTCTCTGACACTCACCAACTGCAATGTCGTTGTCAAACACAGGCATTTCCCTTCGTTGTGGCTTTACTGTACCAACCAATCCGGTTCTATTTTCTAGCAAGAACCGAGCTAGCAAGGGACTTGTATAGTAATTATCTGTGTATAAAATGTGTCCCTTGTTCATCCACGGAGCCATGATGGTCTTCACTACACTCCCCGAGAATCCATGTTCGTCGTTACCGGGAATGTCTACATCACTAGCCGAGTACAGAATCATGTGTAACACGTATCCTGTCTCACAATCACAAAGAACAAAAAATTTCAGGCCAAATCGGTTTCGTTTTGAGGGAATGTACTGTTTGAATGGAACACGTCCCTTGAAAAATATGAGAGATTCATCAACCACCAGCTTCTGTGCTGGTACGTAAAAATCTCTGAATTTTCCAATAACATCGTTCATGTAGTGCCTCACTCGCCACAGTCTATCATCAGGTGTTCGGTCCTGAACACTTCCAAAATGTAGACACCTGAGGAGTATCTGAAACCTGTCTCGTGACATATATTTCCCGAATAAAGGTGTTGGTATTGTCTTGTCCTTGCTCCAATAGTCATTTATTGCATGTTTGTGACAGTGCTTCATCAACAAACAGAGTGCCAAAAACACATACATTTCCGCCACTGTGGTATTTTTCCAACGCTGCAGTCGTGAAAATTCTGTGATTTCCCTCTCAATCAGGTAAGCAGCATGCAGGTTCGTTTGGTGTACAATGTATTCCATGAGTGGTTCATCATAGAATGCTGTAAAATATTCCATCTCAGCCATGTCCTCACCTTGATTAGGGAAAAGGTTTGTAATCCCTACATCTTTATCGTCAAAGTGAGGAATATTAGGAATAAAATCGTCACCATCACTCCACTCAAGTACACCAGGCGTCCTGCGAGATGCAGAGGAAAGACGGCGAGGAAGCGATGCATACTGGCGACCAGGAGCTGAATACCGTCTGCGAGAAGCACGGCGGCTACGTGCACGTGAGGTGGGTGCACGTGAGGTGGGTGCACGTGAACACGAGGATCTTGGTCCCTCATGTGGTGCCATGCGGTGGTGCTTGGCCGGGCGAGATGCTGCTGACGCGACAATTTCTCGCCCAGTTACACCACTGGTACCAGCCACAGGCTCAATAAAACTTTGATCTGAGTCACTAAACCCAGAAAAGGAGTCACCTCCCTCTGACTCGTCACCCTCAAACAGAAAATATCCACAGGAACTGTGAGGTCGTGGTAGAATTGGGGTAGAAAATGGGCGAGGAGGCATGGGAGAGCGTATAGGCCTCGCCATGGCATGGCGGTCATTCTCACTTTCACTGCTGCTGCTACTATCACCCGATAACTGTGTATAATCCTCATCGTTGTCTGAATCGTCAAACACACTTTGTTCACCTTCAGAGAATAATTCGTGGGCTATTTGCTCTGGGGTGAGGGACTGAGTGGTGCGTGCCCGTGAGGCGTTTGACCGTGCGCTCGCCATGGTGACTCTCGCTAAACTGAGGCCTCCCATGCCATCGAATCGTGAGCTGGATTTTTTTTCAAAATGGCCGCTGTTTACTAGAGCCCCTGGGCAGCGTATGGGACCCCCAGCTACACCGCGGGCCATTCAAATCGTGCGCGGTACCCATACACTTCATATGAAGTGAAGCGCAGTTGACTGGTAAAACGATTTACACTTCATATGAAGTGATGCGCACTTTAAGGGTTAAACCTTGAATGTTTGCAAATATGAATGATTGTCCATGTTGTGTGTCACTTCTGGAAGGTTTTGGTAGTTCTCCCTCCTCTCTACCCTGACCCAGGGTGTGTTGTTGTGGCAATGGTTTGTCCAGTTTTGGAAGTGATACTGGGGAGTGTGGTAGTCTCTGTGTAGTTGGGGGGTGTAGTATGTGTGGGCTTGATGCCGAACTGTAGTCCAGTCTTGGGCATTTCCCCCTCTCCATCCGTACTCCTGCCACGTTTCTGCCTGTCTGTTTCTCCCTCTGTTTGTACCTGCCTCTAAAAAATTTTCAGGGCTATTATGTTGGACTTCTTCTCTTATATGGCGCTGTGTACCTCTGACGTGGAAATCGGGGCAGTGAAGATCGTAGCATTTCCTCTCATTGACTGAGAGTGTGCATAGCTTAGGGTGAAAATATCTACACTCTGTATCAAAACGACATCTGCCTTTCCCTAACCAGTTTCGGCATTTCCGTGGGTGCATGAATGAGCATTCCGTGCCTCTGGGCCCATATCTACACTGTCCTTTTGCATAATACCAGCAAATATTTTCATTTGTGATTGTATTATTCTTGTTTGTACCCGTGCACGACTTGGCTACCTCTGTGTTTTTTGTTCCAACTTTCTCGTTTCTGCATTCATTCTCGGTATTGCCCTTATCTTTCTCCTTGTTGCTTTCGTCTTTCTCATTTGTGTTCTCATTCGTCTCATTTTTTCTCTCCTTATTCATATCACCAGTGTGCTGGTGAGGAGCTGCGCAGACATGCGGCGCGGCTCGTGTGATGTCATGCTGGTTTGCTCGTTTTTTCTTTTGGGGAGTCCTGTCCACTCGTTTGTCAATTTTTGTTGTTAACCAGAATAGGGGTTTGTTTTGTGGCGCTTACCTTTCTGGGTGCCTGTCCCGGTCGATGGCAGATATAGAATGCTCCAAATCACATGTGCATTCTATGGGCCATTGCTCCCCATGCCTCTGTGAGGGGGCCAGGTTCTGGCTCGTGGTCCCCGGTAGGCTAGAACTCCACCCACATCGACTGATGCAAAATAGTTAGGATATCCATATCAGCCATGAATAGCTCCGAGGAGCCGTTGGGGCTTCCCCCAGAAAATGGTAAATTCCACGATTATTCTTCTACCAGCGGACAAACATGTCAATCACAGACAAAGCTAATGGCACTGGGTGCCTACTGTATGAATGCAGACTAGGTCTATACACCTTACAGTAGGTTGGTGTTTAAGCCAGATCCAATAACATAAATTTCTCTCAAATATTGGATTTACATCAAATTCCATATTTTTGGAATTTTATAACCCAACTAAATTTATTTTATAATTCCATTTTATAACCAAAAGTCCTAATTTTTGGGTTATATATTTAGTTCAGCAACATTATTACAATAATAAGAACTATAAAAAATACTGTACTTATGTTAGAACTGATTTATTAATTTTATTAATTCGAAGCCATAGGTCCCTAAACTGTGGCGACAAAATCAAATTAAACACTCATGGTGCTGTGTACACACGGATTAGACCCGTCCACTAATCTGGACCGATTAGTGGATTCTTGTTATTGGTACAAGAACATGTAGTTCTTGTGCCAATAACATGAATAATCTACATTTGTAAGCTTGTGGACCACTTATGTGTGATTCAACTTGTCATATGAAGAAATTATTAATTGTAACCTGTGATAGAATAGTTAAGTTTTCCACCAGTCTGTGAATTCTGTTCCAACATCGTACTGTTGGGATAGCAGTACGGGGGATGTGCAAATTCGCAAACACCCCGCTTCGGCAAAGCATTGTTCGTCGAAACGGGTGAGTAAATCCGGCCTGAAAAGTGTGCAACCTAGCCGGAGATGCGGCGAATCGGGGTGCATTGAATCGAGGTTGTACTGTATATACCACTACACACTATTGAATAATATTACTGCAAACAAACTATGAAAAAATAAATCAGAGACATTGAAATAATTAGGTAGTAGCAGTGTGTCCTCACATGAACAAACTATATGGGGTGAAGCCGATTCGTTCCAGTGCGGAATTCATTCCATCCGTCCGGGCCCAAAAACCTTAAAAAAATAGTTCATATGCCAGAACACATTTGCATTAGGAAAAATTGCACCTGACTCACGAGGGGAGTCCTTGTTAGTGCTAGGTGCTGGTCCTGTAGGCCTACTGTGAAACTGTACCAAAACTTTTGAATTTTAGTTTTTCTTCATTGTGCGCTGCTTCATTATAATATCTTTCATGCCCTTTAGGTGTCGATAATAATCTGCCAGCTCTTCATCATCAGTCACTTCTCTGACACCATCCCCCACCACTGACACCATTCTTGACACCATCCCCCACCACCAGATGTCTCTGATACCAACCCCCACCACTAACACCACCAGACTTCTCTGACACCACCCCCCACCACTGACACCATCCCCCACCATCAAACTTCTCTTGACACCATCCCCCACCACCGAACTTCTCTTAACACCAGCCCCCCACCATTGACACCACCAGACGTTTCTTGACACCATCCCCCACCACTGACACCACCAGACTTCTCTGACACCATCCCTCACCAGCAGACTTCTTTGACACCACCCCCACCACTGACATCACCATTTATTGTGAATTCTTCATTTTGACTTCGTAATATAATAAAGTAATGTTACAAGCAACTGAAATGGAAAAATATTCTCGAGTTAAGTATGGGGTGTAGTGAGGCAGTAGTGAGGAGCCACGTGGGGGCAGCAGTCAGCTGGCCACTCAGGCCGGACATGGAGGCATCTCATTCAACACATCCGACACTCCTATAGAAGCTAGCTGACTTCTTAACCCCCCTAATACATTCCCCTCACCACTGACATACCAATTTACTATGAATTCTTCCTTTTGACTAAGGAATAAGATAGAATATGATAGAGCGACGTGTTACAAGCCACTAAAATGGTAAAATTTTCTCTCCACATTTTGTGAAAAGCATCGAGTATAGTATCGAGACAGGCACGTGGTGCAGAGTCTGCAGAGGCCCAGCCCTGGTGTTCCATCTCCACTCACCCTCCTTTGATGCCTTTCCACCCACCTAATTTAACCCCTCACCACTGACACCACTATTTATTTGAATTTTTCATTTTGACTACGTAATATAATAAAGCAATGTTACAAACAATTGAAATCGTAACATTTTCTCAGCTAATTTGGTGAAAAGCAGACAGTGAGTGAACGTATCGAGATGGAGCATGAAGGCACCAGCCACGTGTTGCCAACTACCTACCTTGAGGTGCTTCCGGGGCTTAGCGTCCCTGCGGCCCGGTCGTCGACCAGAACTAGCTGATAACTGATAACCAGAGCTCACCACTGACACCATCTGCCTCCCCTGACATCACCTGATTCCACCTGCCTCCCCTAACAACACCTGACAGCACCTGCCTTGCCTGACACCACCTGCCTCCCCTGACAACACCTGACACCTCCTGCCTCCCTTGACACCACCTACCTCCCCTGACACCATCTGCCTCCCCTGACAACACCTGCCTCCCCTGACACCACCTGCTTCCCCTGACAACACCTGACACCACATGCCTTCCCTGACAACACCTGACACCACCTGCCTACCCTAACAACACCTGACACCACATGCCTCTGCTAACAACACCTGACACCACCAGCCTCCCCTGATAACACCTGACACCAAATGCCTCCCCTGACAACACCTGACACCAAAATGCCTCCCCTGACAACACCTGACACCACCTGTCTCCCTTGACACCACCTGCCTCCCCTGACAACACCTGATACTACCTACCTCTCTTGACAACACCTGACACTACCTGCCTTCCTTGACACCACCTGCCTCCCATGACTACACATGACACCACCTGCCTCCCATGACTACACATGACACCACCTGCCTTCCCTGATAACTTCCACTACTGACACCACCAGTCTTTTCTGACAACCCCCAATGAGAATAACTTCCACCACCTGCCTCCTGACACTAAGCCCCCAACTACTGAAACTACTTGCCCCCAGACTGCAACCCTCACCAATGATGCAACCTGCCTCCCCTGACACATTTTATCATCCTTCAACCATTTCTCAGTGGAAACAATGGGTAAGCAAAATATAATACTGTACAACTGTTTACACTTCGATGAATCATAGTTAATGACAGTGGCTGTCATCAGCTATGACAGCTCGGTCTCGGTGATCGCTTGGACGAACAACCCTCAATCAAACATTTGTACATTCCACTGAACATTTAGTACCGAATTCAATTTGTTCAGATCATCCGGGAATTTGATAGAGCGGGGTTCGTTAGAGTGAGGATGCACTGTAATATCTTTGTGGCAACTCCCGCCTGACAGCTCGGGCGGAGCTAACCACCTCCGACGAATGCTTTGTCAACGACTACATTTTGCCAGACTTTCTTACTCTATTGCGGCCAGAATATGTCTCCTACGATTCCCTCTTTCCCTGGTCAGGGAACACAAATGAACACTTTTTTAAGATAAAATACAAAAATTATTTCTTGCGCCTGGGCGTGTTGCAGGCTTTAACCCTTAAACTGCACATGGTGTATATATACGCTCTGAGTAACATGTCCCACCATGCGCATGGCATATATATACGCCCAAGGGTGCCAGGCCCGATTCAAAATGGCCCGCGGCTACACGGGGTTCACATTAGCTTCCTCACGGCTCTTGTAAACAAACGCCATTTTTTTTTTAAATCGTGGGCAATATTCTCAGGTGTGAGAGGCACAATACTGTTGAAGCAACCAAGGCTGGCGCACGCAGCATGAGCAAACAGCATTGCTGTTCAGCTTGTGACCACAGCATCGCCGAAAAATGTCAAAATAAATATATAATTGTTATTATTTAGCGATGACACTATTACAGATGACCCCTGACTGTGATATAAATAACCAGGGTTGTGATAATAGCAGGACTGTTGTAATAATTAGCGCTGTGGGAGCAGTGATGCTGAGAGACGGAGGGAGATAGCATCGTTTACTGACTGTGTGGCCACCTGTTATTGTTTGCATTCACCATACCAGCTCAGTGGTTCTCTATGGTGAACACAAATGTAGATACTTATATATAATGTGTGTATTAGTGTAATAACAGCAAAAGGATTATGCTGGGAGGAGTCATTTGGGTGACGGAGGTGACGTCGTCTGCATGATTTGTCTAGCTGTTTAGAGGGTGGCCACTATGCTCTTTGGGCGCACTACAAGCTTAGGTGTACAGTTACGGTGCATACAACATGTAGATACTTATATATAATATGTGTATATAGTGTAATAACACTTCAAACAGTATTGTTGGGGGAGAAAGTTTAGTGCATGTGACCTTGAATGAGTGAGGGAGCCGCCAGCTGACTGTGTGTATAGCGACGACTCTTAGTGCCTGAACTAACTATATCAGCTTAGCTGTACAGTTGTGGTGAACAAAATATATACATACTTATATATAATGTCTGTATATAGTGTAATAACACCACAAATGGTATTGTTGGGGGAGAAAGTTTAGTGCGTGTGTTGAGGGAGTGGCAGCGAGTGGTTGGCTGATGTGTGGCGGTAACTCCTTGTTGCTTTTTGACTCTCAATACCAACTTAGTGGTTCGTTATAGTGAACAAAACATGCAGATACTTATATATAACCTGTGTATAGAGTGTAATAGCAGCAAAACTATTTGTTTATTGTTTTATGAACATAATAATTGAATCACTAATATGCACACCATACTTTTGAGTATAACGATTATTCACCACTTTTATTATATAAATATATTACAATACACACTATTGAATAATATTACTGCAAAAAACTAGGAAAAAATCAATCAGAGACATAGAAATAATTAAGTGATAATATCTTTGTGGCAACTCCCACCTGTCAGCGCGGGTGACGCTGACCGGCTCTGGCAACCGCACTGTCAATGCCCACTTTTTGTCAGACTTCCTCGGTCAATTGCGCCCAAAATATGTCACCTACGATTTTTTTGTTTTATTTTTCCCGAGCTCAGGGGACACAAATTAACATGTTTAGAAGACGAAAAAAAATTGAATTTATTTTTTTCTTGCGCACAGGGGTGTAAATGTCCTCAGGTCCCCTGAGCAGTGGAAGGGTTAACCCTTAAACTGCGCAAAACGTCATATGATGTGACATTGAAGGGGGTATATTTACAAAAAATATTAGAATTATGTAAAAATTACTTAAAAATGTTAAACAAATCTCCAATTTATTGGCTTCAGCTTCGAGAAACTTTCATCAAAATATTTTCAGAAATTTATTTTAGACTAATATTTAAAAAAAAAAAACAGCGTTGAATATAATGAAACGCCATTTTCTGGGTGAGTCCCAGAGGCTCCCCGGAGCTATCCCAGGCTGATATGCTAATGTCAGACTTTGGCATCAGTCATGTGTATGGAGTTCTTAGGCATACCGGGGACCACCGTCAGAACCGGGCCCCCTCAGAGAGGCAAGGGGAGCAATGGCCTATAGAAGCCCCCGTGTGGTTGGAAGCATTCTATGTCTGCCATCGACCGGAACAGGCACCCAGAGAGGTAAGCGCCTCAAAACAAACCCCTATTCTGGTTAAAATTGCTACCAAAAACCGAACTAGTGGATAGAACTTCCCAACCGAAAACAAGCAAACTAGTGTGACATCACACACCTCCGCGCCGCTGTCTGCGCAGCTCCCCCCTCCCCAAAAACGCGAAAAACAGCCGACCGGAGGGAGGGAGGGAGGGATGCCGGGGAGCCTCCGGGACTCACCCAGAAAATGGCGTTTCATTACATTCAACGCTGGTTTTCTGGGGGGAGCCCCGTCGCCTCCCCGGAGCTAACTACCCACAGACAGAGAAAAGAGGGACTTACCCGGGAGGCGGTCGTCGCTCACTCCTCAACTCGAAGCCGAGACAACTGGCTGCAACCGCCGACCCAAAGCAACACAGGCCCGACGAGGCCCAGGGACATTCACAAGGTAACGAGCAGCCAGGACCCTGTTCGACCGCCAAAATCCCCGCGCCCGAATATCAGACCAAGACATATTCCCAAAGACGGCAGCAAGAGCCGCGAACTTATGAACGTCATGGGCACGGGAATAGACCGCAGGCTGGCTGGACTTAATAACCCTGCGGACGACCTGAGAGACCTGAACCCGCGAACAGGGAAGAAGGGAAACCGGATCAACCCACAGAGCGTCCCCGGACACAGAAGCTGTGGCGCGCAAATAACGGCGAAGCGCCGCAACCGGACACAAAACATGATGCACCCCTGGCCTGACAAACCAAGCATCAACCACCCATGGACCCCTCCGGAACGCAGCAGTCTCATTCTTCGCCAGAAAAGAAGGAGACGGCTGCAAACGAACAAAACAATCACCACGACCAAAAGAGCAGAAACCCCTGCACCGGAGGAGAGCATGAAGCTCCCCTACCAGACCCCTAGAGGCCAAAGCCAACAAGACAAGTGCCTTGGAAAAACAATCCTGGACCAAATGGGCCACAACGAAACGAGGAGACAAAAGGAAAGCGAGCACTCTGTCCAAAGACCAGGACGGCTTAGGCGACGCATGAGCAGGCCAGAGGTGAAACAATGCACGAGACAGCTTGCGAAACGGCGCAGGCGTAACATCGATACCGAAAGCAAGCTGAAGCGGCTCCGCCAGCGCCGCACGATACGAAGCGACAATGTTAGGCATAAGATGACGGTCCTGAAACAACCACGAGAGGAAGGACAAGACCACCCGAACAGACAAGGAACTAACACGCCGAAGACGCAAAATGAAACGGAAGGACCGCCAGGAAACTTCATATTGCCGCCGAGAAGAAGCCCTCAGGTGGGACACTAACAAGGAGGCCACCTGATCACCATAGAGATGATGATAGACTCGAGTCAAAAAAAACCATATGCAAAGACTCGAGGAGAAGATCGAACCAGCCACGTGACGTACCGGCCCGATCTGCTGAAGGAGGTGGAGCCGCGGGAAAACCCTCGGGTTCGGACACCGAGCAACCAGTGCCTGAAACCAAGGCTGGGCCGGCCACCAAGGGGCCAGAAGGACAACTCTCCCCTGGTAAGTCTCTAAGCGAGGCAGGACCTGGAGCAACAGCCGAACCGGGGGAAAGAGGTACAGGAACCCCCACCTCGACCAGTCTAGCCGAAAGGCATTGACACCGACGGCGTCGCGATCGGGGAAGGGCGCCGCATAAACGGGAAGACGCCGCAACCACACCGACGCGAAGAGGTCCACTTCGGGGCGCCCGAACGTCTGGCAAAGCCAACGGAAGGACTCGTCGTCGACCATCCACTCTGTGGAGAGGGGAACGAAGCGAGCCAGGGCGTCGGCCAAGACGTTGGACACGCCCTATACCGATGGGCGATGATGATACCGATGATACCGATGGACTATACCGATGATGATACTTTTCAAAACGCTTGTGCTCTCTAGAGTGGAGTACTGCTGCACAATGACAGCCCCTTTCAAAGCTGGAGAAATTGCTGACCTAGAGAGCGTGCAGAGATCCTTTACTGCTAGAATCCACTCAGTAAAACATCTAAATTACTGGGACTGACTAAAGAGCCTAAATCTGTACTCCCTTGAGCGCAGGCGGGAGAGATACATAATAATTTACACGTGGAAAATAATTGAGGGGCTGGTCCCAAACCTGCACACAGAAATAACACCACATGAGACCAGAAGACATGGCAGGATGTGCAGAATACCCCCGTTGAAAAGCAGAGGTGCAACAGGTACTCTGAGAGAGAACTCTATCAACATCAGAGGCCCGAGACTGTTCAACACGCTTCCACTACACATAAGGGGCATAACTGGCAAACCCCTCACAGTGTTCAAGAGAGAACTGGATAAGCACCTCCAAAGGATACCTGATCAACCAGGCTGTGACTCATACGTCAGGCTGCGAGCAGCCGCGTCTAACAGCCTGGTTGATCAGTCCAGCAACCAGGAGGCCTGGTCGACGACCGGGCCGCGGGAACACTAAGCCCCGGAAGCACCTCAAGGTAGCCTCAAGGTAGGTAGCCCCGTACGTGAACCGCCAGGAGAGCCAAACCCCAAGAACTCAGCAGACGAGTCACCCAAAGCGACCAACCCCAAAGAGACAAGGACCGCATCGAACCCCCGCAGTTCAGGCAATGAACCACCAGAGAGCAGTCCGAATGGAGCCGAATCGTCAATTCGCGGGCCACCCGAATCCTCCCCAGAGCAAACCACACTGCCGCGAACTCCCGCACTGTGCTGTGAGCTCGACGGAAGGACGGATCCCAAGGCCCCTGGCCGGCCCGGTGAGCACTGGTCACAAAACCCCAGCCGAGAGACGACGCACCCGTGTACACATCGAGCGAGGGCTCGGGTAGGCGCCAAGGCACTGAACCCCGTAAAACCCGAAGAGGAAGCCGGTGACGCAGCAACCGACGCAAGGCCCCCGGGGGTCAAACTCTGCGATCACGAGAGAGGCGGAAGGGGGAACCCCGAAGGAACCAGAACAGCCGTCGAAGCCAAACCCGACCCGGCAGGGTAGACCACCATCGCGAAGTTCAGTCTCCCGCACAGCCCCTCGAGCAACCGCCGGGTGACCCAAGGGCCCTCCAGAAACAGACGAAGGCGGGGCCGCAGCCGCAGGAGAGACTCCGGAGGGAGAGACAAGGAGGCGGTTCAAGAGTCCCAAACGAGACCCAGCCAAGTCCGAACCTGAGAGGGAACCAGATGGGACTTCCTCCAGTTCACCAAGAACCCGAACTCGGCGAGCTGGGAAAGAACCAAATCCCTGGCTAGCAAGCAAGCTGACTGGCTGGGAGCCCAAACCAGCCAGTCGTCGAGGTAGGCCAACACCCGAACACCTAGGAGACGCAAACAAGCCATCACAACCCGTGTAAGGCGCGTGAACACGCGAGGTGCCAGGTTCAACCCGAACGGGAGACAACGAAAGCGGTAACTCAGATGCCCCACAACAAAACCGAGCCAGTCCCTGAACCGCGGATGAATCGGGACATGCCAATAGGCGTCCCGGAGGTCCAGGGACACCATCCAAGCTCCCGGCTCCAAGAGGAGCCGAACCTGAGACAGCGTAGTCATCCGAAAGGAGGGGCAATGAACCCAGGGATTCAGACGGGACAAGTCCAGAATGAACCGCAGGTCCGCGCAGTCCCACTTCGGAACCGGAAACAGACGGGAAACTCATCTGAGGGACGATGTCGTTTCGACGACGCCCAAGCGTACCCACTCCAAGAAACCTGCCCTGCCAGCCCCGACCCCCCAAAGGTGGTAGGGGCCACCCAATGCCACCGCAGGCCGCGAAACACGACCCGAAAGGCCCACGAATCGTGGGACCAGGCTCGGGCGAACAGTGCAAGCCGCCCCCCCATTGCCCCGTCAAGGGGGCAAACCGTGAAAGGGCCGGCGACCCTTACAAAACCCAGAACCCCGCACAGCGCGAACACCGCGCCGACCAGACGAGGGAGGGTCCGCAGGAGGAGCCAACCCCGAACCTGACACCAGAGGCCTACCACAACGAGAGGAACCCCGAGCCCTGGCACGACCTTTCCGGGAAGACCCACCCCGGGACCCCCGGAAAACCAACAAGTCCGACATCGGACGACAAGCCGCCGACGCAGCCTGAATAAACTGCGCCACGGCCGACTCCTCAAACAGAAGAGGACAAAAAGGTGAAGAATACCTAAGAGCCAGAGCCCAAGCAGATTCCACGGAGGAACCCAGCACCGCCTGCCGACACGCGAGACGGGAAGCATAAAACAGGGAAACCGGATCCCGCAAAATCGGTGTGAACAGCTCCAACAAGGCAGCCGACGAACGCGCAGCCGAGGACAAGGTGCCGGACCCCGGGACAGACCCAAGCGTCCTCACATCCTCCACGAGGCAATCCGAAGACAGCTCCAGGAAGGAAAAGAACCGCAAGGCCGAAGCCAAAAGGCCCCGGGCGCGCAAGTCCTCCACAACGAGTGCCGCCGAAAGAGAGGGAACCTGCACATGGAGCTGAATAACGCCCACATCACGGGGAAGGGCAGGGGCAAACAAGCACTCATTCAGGTACTCAAGCTCGCCCCCCAGGAAAACCTGAAGCACCGTGGAAGCTTCCCGCCACTCCAGCGTGCGGGAACGACAGAAGGAATGCCAGGAATCCAAAAAAACATGGGGCAGTCTGCTAGCCAAGACGACTCCGGAACCTCGTAAAGGAGCCAGAAAGGGAACGAAGTCCCAAACCTGAATGAGGACGGATCCATTTCCGAAGGTATAATCTGGGTCACGCAGGAGGTAAGCTGCAAAGGCCGCTCGCACCACACCAGGTTGGATGCGATAAGCCGAAAACCTCCGGAAGGACGGAACCGACGTACCCGGGGGAACACGGAACCGAACCCGGGGAGGGGCCGACACCAAATCAAACTCGTACGCAGAGGGGGGAAAAGAAAACCCCACTCCTTATAACAATAAGCCCCACTCAGAGGGAAGAAAAACCCAGGCGGGGTCCAGCGGGGCCCAAGGCCCCCAAGTCAGCCCCTCCCCAGCCTTGAGGTCCTTCACCACAGGACCCGAGGCCGAGTCCTCTCCCCAAGCCCCGACCCCACAAGACAAGGACGGGGCAGCCGGAAAAGCTGGAGGAAGGGGGGCCCACTGGTCAGACCCAGAAGCTTTGGCCGGGAGACAAGACTCGAATGCCTCTGCCGCCCCCCCCGGAAGGGGCACCCCCCAAAGCTGCCCGAGTCTCGAGATCAAGTAACCCCTGCTCCGACCCTGAAACCCACAGACGGCTCGGGGCCGGAAGCAGGGGGGGGGGGGGGACCAGAACAAACAGAAGGGGAAGGACGAGGAGGTGCGGACTGAACCAGGATCGAAGCGACCCCCACCCGCAAGTCCGGGTCTCGAAAAGCAAAGCGGGGCAGCCCTGGGGCATCCGGGTGAGCAACCAACCGAGCGCGTTGCAACAGACGAAACCTAGACTGCAACGCACGCGCCGCCTGTACCCGAATAGAATCATCAGAGGATTGGGTAAATTGAGTCACAAGCAAGCAGCAACACTCACAGGACTTAGGGTCGAAAGTATCACCGACCCAACAGGCAGCGTGGCAGAGGCAAAAACAATGAGGGTCACCCTGAGACAAGGGGACCAAGCAACCCTCAAACTCGCACACAGCGAGTGGGGACTCCGGGGTCACATCCATCGGACCCACGCGCCCCCTAGGGGATTCCCAGGGTCCTGAGCGTTTACTTTAAGAGGACTCGCGCTCAAGTAGTCCCAGGCAGGGTGCTGCAAACCGGCACCCAAAACTACCAAGCAAACTTCTATAGCTGAACCCCAGGGACGTGTACACTCACGGGGACCTAGCAGGGGGCGCCACCGAGGAGAACAGTGGAAGGGCAAAAACAAACTGAATAAAATGACAGAACCCCCCACCAGGCAAAAACAAAACCCCGCAAGAGGACAGCGAACCCCAAGGAACAGAGCCGGCCGCGATGTCGGGAATACAAGCTGAGCAGCACCCTGCACCCCTACCAGTGCAAACTGCCTCTTACCTGCCGGTAACAAGGGAGAACAGAACACCCAAGAGCCCAAGCCCAACAGGCGGCCGAAAAACCGAAAGGTAAAAACGGACCAGCAGAGGCAGACCCCGAGGAGTCTGTGGAAGGTGGCCCCAAGCCCCAAGGGCAGTACAGGCATACCTCAGAATACGAGTTTAATCCGTTCCTGGAGACGCCTCGCCTTCCGAAAACTCGCATTCCGAAGTTAATTTCCCCATAAGAAATAAAGGGAAATGAATTAATCCGTTCCTGACTACCCCAAAAACCCCACATCAAACTAAATTTTTATACCTAATTTACCTAATTCATCTAAATAAACCTACAAAACTGTGTTCCAGTTATTACTTACCTTGCTGTCGAGTGCTGTAGGCGTATGGAAGATGGTGAGGAGGGGGGAGGAGGAGAGGAGTTACTGTTTGGAAGGGGAGTCCCCTTCCATAATCACATCACATAACCCCATGCCTTGTAACACTATGGATACCACTTCTCTTTCTAAATTTTTCAAACCAGCCCCTGCTTGCCTTAAACTCTTTCTTATCTGCATCACTCGTTGCAGGGGTATTCTTTAGAAGGTCTTCGTGCAACACCCTGGCTTTCTCACAAATAATGGCCTCCGAAACACTATCACCCCTCAACTCCTTGTCGTGTATCCAAATTAATAACAACTTTTCCACTTCTTCAAGTATTTGTGGTCTTTGTGCCGTTAATGTTCTTACTCCTTTTGCCACTTTAGCACCTATAATCTTATTTTTCTTCTTAAGTATAGTGCATATTGTTGATGTGGCTTTGTTGTACTGCCTACAAAGTTCAACAACACGTGTACCGTTCTCATGCTTCCGAATGATCTCTTGTTTCTCCTCTATTGTCATCCTCACATGAGCTTTCTGGCCTTTATCCTTACCACTGGCTTTCTTGGGACCCATGGTGAGATATATAATAACAAATTGTATAGACAAATCACCAAAAATCAAACAAAACACTGAAAATCCGCGAGAAGAATTGATGTGGGGGTAGTCACTGAGCGCGAGACAATGGTAAACTGAGGGGCGGCGGGGCGGAGGGGCGACGATCGCCGAACCACCACGCGCTAGGTCGGCCTGTACGCGTATCAACAAACTCGCGTCCCGAAGTAACCCTCGCCTTCTGAGACAAATTTTTGGAGTAAATACTGCTCGCCTTCCGAAAACCTCGCATACAGGGACAATCGCATTCCGAGGTACCACTGTTCTTACAGGGCACCTAGGGAAGGCAACCCTAGGCGCATGCAGCCCGAGTACTGAAGATAACTCCTGGCTCTCGCACCCACAAAAGCAACACCACACGCAAAGCACAGTGCAGTAGCGACACCGGAGCCAGAGCACATGACCATCGCCTATAGCATCAGCCTCAAGAACTGAGGTGTGGGTAGCCGGCGTGGGGGGTCTGGTGCTCCCTCTTCCCCCTCCCGGGGAGAGGGGAGCTGCGCAGACAGCGGCGCGGCGGTGTGTGACGTCACACTAGTTTGCTTGTTTTCGGTTGGGGAGTTCTATCCACTAATTCGGCTTTTGGTAGCAATTTTAACCAGAATAGGGGTTTGTTTTGAGGCGCTTACCTTTCTGGGTGCCTGTTCCGGTCGATGGCAGACATAGAATGCTTCCAACCACACGGGGGCTTCTATAGGCCATTGCTCCCCTTGCCTCTCTGAGGGGGCCCGGTTCTGGCCGTGGTCCCCGGTAGGCCTAAGAACTCCATACACATGACTGATGCCAAAGTCTGACATTAGCATATCAGCCTGGGATAGCTCCAGGGAGCCGACGGGGTTCCCCCCAGAAAAAAACAGCAAAATTGGAGAAGACAGCAGCAGGAGCATAAGGCTTTAAAAGGACAGAGGAGGCCACTAAGCTCCCTCATGCGGCAATGGGATGGAAAGGGAAGGGGGTGCAGGGGCAAGCATTGTAGGAATGAAACTAAAAAAAGCCACTGTCACATGCTCCACTTGATAGCGTAAGAAGTAGCTGTATCTGAGGCTACACTATGTACGATTTGAGCAGCAAGTCATTGGATTTTATGACACACTGTGGATGAAACGAGGAAGGAAGCCTGCAAGATGGCATATCGTTGCATGAGTGGCAGTGTACGCTACAAATTCTGAAGGTTGTGAAATAGTTTCCAAGGAAAGATCTTCCAAGCTGTACATATACTACTATGTGTCATTGGTGGTCTTAAAGGCATCAAAGAGGGCCTCTGTCTTTGCAAATCATGCCTCTAGAGTCAGTCATGAAGTATGCTAGCAGCCTGATCATGGTTGCTATTGTTCTTATGTACCACTTGTCTGTAAAAATGATGGGCATTTTGTAAACTCCAGGGTCACCATTTTAGTGTCTAGCACAATCACCAGACAAGAGTTAAGCAAATGAATGCCACCAATCACAATATGTATATTGTTACTTATGTATAACCCCAAGCAGGGAGCAAGAAGCCCTGATAATGTTGTTGCTTGCTTGGGAGGTGAGACCAGACTAAGTCATGCTGGCTTGCAGCGGTGGCAACTGGAGATGACACTACAAATTAATGTAGTGTCATAGTGTAAATTAATTAATTTACTAATGAAATTTGTAAATATATTTCAATTCATTTCCCATTATTTCTTATAGGGAAATTAGCTTCGTTTTACGAGTTTTCGGATTACGAGCTGTCTCCTGGAATGGATTAAACTCTTAAACCGAGGTACCCCTGTATATAACGTCTGTATATAGTGAATAAAACACAAAATAGTATGGTGGGAGGCGAATGTGGCAAATCAGGTGATGTGAGGGAGGGAGGGAGGGACAGCCAGTGGCGGGCTGCCACTGGCTGCCACTGCGACTGAGCATACCAACTTAGTGGTTCATTAAGGTGAACACAAATGTAGATACTTAAATATAACGTGTATATATAGTGTAATAACAGCAAAAGGAATGTGGGGGAGAAGCCATTGTGGTGAAGGAGGTGGCGACTTCTACATGATTTGTCTTGATGGGTGGGGGTGGCCACCAAGCTCTTAGGGCAATATACCAGCTTAGATGAACAGTTATGGTGAACAGAACATGTAGATACTTATATATAATGTCTGTATATAGTAAATAAAAGCAAAAACAGTATGGTGGGAAGAGGATGAGGGCGAGGGAGTTGTGATTGAGGGAGGGAGTGGCGATGAGAGGCTGACTGGCAGATGTTGTGGCCACCCCTCGCTGCTTTTTGACTCGCAATGTCAACTTAGTGGTTTGTTATGGTGAACAAAACACGCAGATACGTATATATAACCTGTGTATATAGTGTAATAAGCAACAAAGTATTTGTTTATTGTTTTATGAACACAATAATTGAATCAATAATATGCACACCATAACTTTAAATACAGCGATGATTCACATTTTATTATATAAATATATCACACGACACACTATTGAATAATCTTACAGCAAAACACGAAGAAAAATCAATCAGACACTTTGAAATAATTAGGTAATTATATCTTTGTGGCCACTCCTGCATGACAGCTGGGGCTGGGCAGACCGCCTCGGACACACGCTGAGTCAGCGTCTCTTTTTTTTTTTTTTTTGCCAGACTTCCCCACCCTATAGCGGGCAAAATATGCCACTTACGATTTTTTATTTTTCCTGTGATCAGGGAACATAAATTAACATGTTAAGAAGAATTTTTTTTTGTAGTTATGCACCTGTGGGTGACAATGGCCAAATAGCCCTTAGCAACACAAGGGTTAAAAACACTGTATCAGTACTTATTATTTTGATAAGATACTCACCTAGTAAATAAGAACTGCCAAATTCTCCTGCCTCAAATCTGCTACGAAGTCTGCTGTTGGCCCATATCAAGGAGTCATGAGCACTTCCAGGGTATCTTGCACAAAAATCTAATATTAAATGTTCACTATTTGACACAACTTGAATGTTCAATGAGTGATAATTATGCTGATTTACAAACATGTATTCTCTTTCTTTTGGAGCCCTTATGGGAACATGAGTACAATCGATTGCACCAATAACATTTGGAAACCCATTTAGGCTGTCAAATTTTGCCTTTGTTTCTATAATTTCAGACATCTCTGTTGGCATTTTTATTTCTGCTACTGCTTTTCTATAGAAAGCATCAGTCACTTCGGTTATTATTCGTGACACACTTGACTGACTTAAACCAGTCGAATCGGCAATAACACTTTGTAAACTACCACTTGTATAAAATCTGAGAGCTACTAACACTATTGTATGACAGGGAATAGCACGGGACCTTTTAGTTATGCGAGCAATGTCATTTTTTAGCACATCACAAAACCTTAATATCACGTGACGTGGAAAACAGTAGTACTTTAAAAGGTGCTCATCACTAATATCTAATGGATCTAGAGGATCTTTGAAAACTCTTTCTTTTCTCAATGCACGATCATGGGCTAATGCAGCAAGTAATTCCATTTTCTGTTTATATATTTACTTAAAATTATAAGTTTTCTGCCAGATTTACTGAAAATATAATGTACTCAAGCACTATACTACACATACAACATATTAAAAATACTGGATTTCCACCAACATGAAAACACTTTTAATAACAGAAGTGTGGGGGGTTGTGATGTACTGAGGCCATTCCGTTGCTATGTAGTACAGTTGTAAACCATATCATGCACCAACCATGTAAACACCCTGAAAAAAAGTTTATTATAATTTAGGTTATACTGAAAGAAAATACAGAGTGAAATGTGTTATCAGCATAAAAAATACTAAGACAATCTAAGTGCAGTATGAATATTATGAACTGTGTGTGTATGTCTGTAATTACCTAAGTGTAGTTACAGGGTGAGAGTAACGCTTGTGATGTCCCATCTCCCCAGTACTCTATTATATAATGCTTAGAAACTACTAATGATTTTAGCATCCACCACCACCTCATTTAACTTGTCCCAACTGCCTACCACTCTACTTGCAAAAGTGAACCTTCTCATTTTTTTTTTTTTTTTTTTTTTTTGCAGCTCTGTTTCCTTAGTTTAAATCTATAGCCCCCTTTTCTTCAAGTTCCAGTTTTCCCCAAAAAATTTAATTGTCAATTTTGTAGATTCCTGTTACTATTTTGCACATAATTATGTCTCCTCTTTCTCTTCTATCTTCTAGCTTTGGTATATTTTAAACCTCTAACCTCCTTGTAGCTCTTGTTTTTCAGTTCCAGAAGCCATTTAGTTGCATGGTTTGCAACTTTTCCAGCATATTGATGAGCTTCTTGAGATACGGGAATCATACAACCATTGCATATTCCAATTTTGGTCCCACAAAGGTCGTGATTTTTTTTGTAATATCCTGCCATCCATGTGTTTAGAAGCAAATCAATGCTGGAAAGCATACATACACTTCTTTTGTCGGAAATTCCAACAGCAATTACCACCAACCACTAATTTAGCTAAGTGTATCATTCAAAGAAACTTGGATTTCGTGGCTTCTCATTGAAAATGAGACATTTGCCACGTCAACAGATCATAAGTTATCTATAAAAATTTGTAAAACAAACAGTCGGATGACTGTATCTGATAAAAAAAACACCTCGCATCTCAGAATTATTTATAAACAAAATACAGTGGTACCTCGCATAACGATCTCCCCAAAAGACGAACATTTTGGGTAACGAACGGCCCGATCGGCGTCAAATCGTCACGTATGACGAACCAGCGAATGTCCCTTCTGCAGTAATTAAGAAGGTGTGTCAGATGTGGGAAGAGATTCAAACAACTATTGAACAGACTCACCCAGAGAAAGCTGTAGTAGGCCGTTGTCTTAATCTTTTCAATGACAATGTGATGCCTTACTACAGAGAGAGCTTGCGAAGAAGGGAAAAGCAAGCTTCCATGGACAAATTTGTGGTGAGGAAATCGAGCAGTGAGCCTCAACCAGGACCTAGTGGCACTCAGGTTAAACGTCCCAGGGAGAGCACACCAGAAAGGTCCTCACTGCCTGATGTGATTATGGAAGGGGACTCCCCTTCCAAACAGTAACTCCTCTCCTCCTCCCCCCTCCTCACCATCTTCCATACGCCTACAGCACTCGACAGCAAGGTAAGTAATAACTGGAACATAGTTTTGTAGGTTTATTTAGATGAATTAGGTAAATTAGGTATAAAAATTTAGTTTGATGTGGGGTTTTTGGGGTAGTCAGGAACAGATTAATTCATTTCCCTTTATTTCTTATGGGGAAATTAACTTCGGAATGCGAGTTTTCGGAAGGCGAGGCGTCTCCAGGAACGGATTAAACTCGCATTCTGAGGTATGCCTGTACAATTTCGACTTTTTTTCACATACCCATACTGAGGGAAGGGTTTTTGACACTTTAAAAAGAAAAAAGAATTTTTTCCAGAGAATTTATTTCCTGCGCACTGCGGGGGTGTCACATTTGGAGGCAACGCAGTTAAGGGGTTAAGGACCTGCCCGAAATGCTGCGCATACTAGTGGCTTTACAAGATTGTAAATACCATGCAATGTATTCTCACAAACCCAATGTACCTTCTTGTATATAAATAAATAAATAAAATATTGGTGAAGGAAATTTTGTATTGCTTATACCCCCCCCCCCCCCACCTAATTTTTTATTGCACTACTACTGAACTGGATATAGCCAGTTCTTGAAAGCTTACTACCGACTTGGGGTTGGATATAGTAAAAGAGGTCATAACAGCAAGAACCCGGTTACTGGCTCTAGGTGGACGTAACAATAATTAAACCTTCCCCCCAAGATAGTGAAAGGAAACTCCTAGCATGATAACTCTAAATATACAGTCCACTTTAAACCAGTAACAAATTAAAATAAAATTACTAAATTAAATAATTTAATAAATAAATAAAGTCCTGCTGGGAAATTTTTCCCACATCCTTGCACAATCAGAGATAATTACTAGAGTATAATTACCTAAGTGTAGTTGCAGGATGTAATTACCTAAGTGTAATTACCTAAGTGTAGTTACAGGATGAGAGCTACGCTCGTGGTGTCCCGTCTTCCCAGCACTCTTTGTCATATAACGCTTTGAAACTACTGACGGTCTTGGCCTCCACCACCTTCTCACTTAACTTGTTCCAACCGTCTACCACTCTATTTGCGAAGGTGAATTTTCTTATATTTCTTCGTCATCTGTGTTTAGCTAGTTTAAATCTATGACCTCTTGTTCTTGAAGTGCCAGGTCTCAGGAAATCTTCCCTGTCGATTTTATCAATTCCTGTTACTATTTTGTATGTAGTGATCATATCACCTCTTTTTCTTCTGTCTTCTAGTTTTGGCATGTTTAATGCTTCTAACCTCTCCTCGTAGCTCTTACCCTTGTAACACTGTAAAGTGTTTGGTTTAGTTTATTTAAAATATATATAGTACATGAGTCACAGACAAGGATTAGAGAAGGCGCCAGCTTGGTCGGCCTGAGTCTCACACCTCTTAAGAGTTAATGACCCCAAGTGACCTGAGGTCAGATCATGCGAATTTCACCTTACTTCTACTAATCTCATAATTGGAGCCTGGTAGCCTTCAAAGATGCCGACGTTTAAGGAGTGGCTTGGTAGAGAGCCGGAGGCTATCTACTTGTGGGCGGAGTTAGCTACTAGGTTCCCCCAATATATACTCGGAGAGCTATCGATTCGACAGCATTAACCCTTAAACTGCGCAACGCGCCTGCAGGCTCGCGTCTGGTTTGCGCAACGCGCCTCCAGGTATTTTGATTTTTCACGTTCCATTCAAAACTGGCGCGCGGTGACGCGGGTATGGTATGGGTGGGTGGGGGCCCCAGTGATCGTCCGCCATCTTAAAAAAAAATCCCAGCATGCCCTGCGGCCGTGGGGAGCCTCAGTTTCACGGCAGCAACCATGTCTGACGCATCCTCTACGAGCTCCCGCTCCACGGTGACCCACGGTCATGGAAAACGACTCTCTGAGGAGGAAATACGCGATATTTTGTATGATGACGGTGCTCTGGATGATGACCTGGACTATGATCCAGATAAAGACCTAACTCAGAGATCTGATACGAGTGAGGAAGAGACAGAATTGGAAGATGTGGCGAGTGTGTTGGGTACTCGTGCCTCGCCCGGCCTGCCTCGCCGCCCTGGGTCAACACCGTTATCATCACCACCATCATGTATGTCCCCAGACGCTAGTAGTTTATTCAGTGATAGTATATGTGACGAATCTTTCTCGGGCTTCAGTGACATTGGCTCCGATACGAGTAGTGTGGACGACTCGAGTACGAGCAGTGGTGGTGTTACCAGGCGGGGTTTTGCTACCTCAGCAACACGCCGCGGCAGGCGGCAGCGTGCCTCACAGCATGTGGACAACGACAGTGGCCCCTCAACATCATTTATTCGTGGTAGGTCTACAGTACGTAAATCTGCCTCAGCGCCTAGCATACCCTCACGCAGCTCCAGCAGAAGCAGCGGACGACGTAGCCGTAGTTTTGGTGCTCGTGGTGGTGTTGGCCGTGGTGTTGGCGCCAACACCAAACCCCCTGGTGTACTTGTGTGGGAGGATTGTACCACATTTGCCCCTCAAATACCAACATTTGATGATAGCGATTTTGGTGTTACACCATTATTCCCATATACTGGTGATGATATGGCAGACATGGAATATTTTCAGGCATATTTTGACAATGTATTCATGACGCATCTTGTGACTGAGACAAACAGGTTCGCTCACAGCCTCATAGACGAAGGCATTTTACCTGCCTCATGGCTCACACGATGGAAGGACACGACAATCGACGAAATGTACGTGTTTCTGGCACTCACCATGATGATGAAGCACTCTGAGAAAGCTGTCATCCAGGAATATTGGAGCAAAGACAGCCTTGTTCCAACGCCTGTGTTCAACCGGTACATGTCGCGTGATAGGTATCTCTTGATTCTCAGGTGCCTGCATTTCGAGAATAATGCAAATGGGGACAGACACGACAGACTGTGGAAAGTACGGAAGATATTCAGTGACATGAAAGGGAAGTTCAGGGATTATTTTGTACCTGGACAGAATGTGGTTATTGACGAGTCGCTTGTACTGTTCAAGGGGCGACTGGCATTCAAGCAGTACATTCCATCAAAGCGGCACCGATTTGGACTGAAGTTTTTTGTGCTATGCGACTGTGAGACTGGTATTGTCTTGGACATGATATTATATTCTGGTACAGACGTCGACATACCGGCTCAAGATGAACACGGGTTCTCTGGCAGTGTTGTAAAAACCCTGATGGAAACGTTGCTGAACAAGGGGCATGTACTGTACACCGACAAGTATTACACCAGCCCCTTATTGACCAGATACCTCCTTGCCCACAACACCGGCGTATGTGGCACTGTGAAGAGCCATAGGAAGGAAATGCCAGTGTTCGGTATAGCTATAGCCGTGGGTGAGTGCCAGCTGCGCAAGTGTGACAATACGCTGTCAGTGCGGTGGAAGGACAGACGCGAGGTGAATATGCGGAGTACGATTCACACCGGTGCCATGTTGGACAGTGGGAAAGTCCACTTTCAGACACGCAACACCGTGTATAAGCCAGACTGTGTCATAGACTATAACGTGAACATGCGCCTCGTCGATAAGTGTGACATGATGCTTGGTGGAGTGGAGTGCGTGCGCAAGTCTGTGAAGTGGACTAAAAAGTTCTTCTTCCACCTGATGGATGTTGCAGTGCTCAACTGCTTCAATATGTACTTAGTAAAATCTGGCAGGAGACCGTCTATACGTACATTCAGTGCTGGTGTTGTGTCACAGCTGCTAGTAAAGTATGGCAAGGAGGGTTCTGTTGTACCGCGCGGAGTGCAAGCAACAATGCCACATGCAGCTCCAGACAGATTGAGGGGTAATGAGAACTTCGGAGTACATATGCTCGAGTATATGCCAGGCACAGCATCACGGGAGAAGGGTAAACGTGCCTGTATAGTATGCAGGAACACTACCCGCAGAGAACAGAAACGAAGATGTATCAGCACCTGGTGCGTGGAGTGCAAGGTGCCACTCTGCCCCGTTGGCTGTTTCGCAGCATATCACACACACTCGCGGAGTACTGAGTGTGTTTATGGTGTGTGTATATAGTGTGTGATACTGTACAGTGTGTATATAAAGTGTAAATATAAATTTATTTGGCATGATACATTGGAAATTGTGCAGGATAAGAGAACTTGTTTGTGATGCACGTAACACAGTGTCTACGGACAGTACGGATGTTGTACTGCGATATTATAGTGTACGTGTTCATTATACATTGAATTGGCACATAAAAACAATGAAAATGTATTGGGAAATGTGCGCAATAAATGAACAAAAATATATTCGCGGCAACTCGCGCGCCCCGCCCCGAGCGCCCCACCGCCTCTGAGAGCTTACACCACGGGCGCACGGGGAATGATGGACGTCACGCCCCAACTTCCGGACCCCATAGCACCCAAAGTAAGTACAATTTCGAATTTTTTTTTACATACCCATACTCAGGGAAGGGTTTTTGACACTTTAAAAAGAAAAAAGAATTTTTTCCAGAGAATTTATTTCCTGCGCACTGCGGGGGTGTCACATTTGGAGGCAACGCAGTTAGGGGGTTAAGCATTAAGAAGACAGAAGACCAGGCAGCAGAGCAGGACGACAACAGCCGAGACAGACTGTCGGTCGGACGGGGGTGACGCTGCCTGACAGCTGCAGACTCCCCCCCACCCTCTATCCAGCTATAGGCAGGCACTTGGCGAGTTGAACATTAAGGTGACTTGGTCGTGTTTTACAAGTGTTGTGTGATGATCAGGGGCAGTCAGTTGTAGTGTTCTCAGATTCTTGGAGGATGACTCACTTTACATATATATATATCTTGAACATTGCTTAAATTATGATACTTAGTATGTGAAATATAATTGAATTTATTATTTAAATGGCCTTTAACTGTGTCCCCTATGTTTGGAGTTGATACATGGTAATAACATCTTTTGAGAATATTGTGATACAGACAAGTTCCATTCCTTGTCTTGTATGTAATGGTCTAGAATGGATGGTGGGAGCATTTCTACTTCTACTATCTACTCTTCTACTACTATCTATCTACACCTCTCCCTCCACCCCTCTCTAAACTCTCACTTTCAACTAATGACCCTCCTCGCTCCTCCCTACCTCTCACCCCAAACCCTCACTAATTACTTCACTATTCATTTCTTTCCTTTCGTTTTCTCTTATACGTTTGTGGCAGTGAAATGTATTCTAGAGTTCTCTCTAGGGTTTCAGGTAACTGATCCAGTTACGGCGCCTTGTAGTCGTAGCACCTAGGTAGTCAAATACCTAGGTTACAAGGTGTTGAACGAGAGAGGTTGCCTTAGGAACTCTAGAGGTGCTCTAGAATAGTTAGCTAACCGAGGACGGAATAACGGACTAGGGAGAGCTGTTTCCCCCGGCCTCGTTAGTTAACTGGGGGGTGGAATAATGGACAAGATAGAGCTATTTCCCCCCCCCCCCTCCCGTTACACCCTTCAGTTCTGGGAGCCACTTAGTAGCATGTCTTTGCACCTTTTCCAGTTTGTTGATGTGCTTCTTAAGATATGGGCACCACACAACAGCTGCATATTCTAGCTTTGGCCTAACAAAAGTCATGAACAATTTCTTTAGTATATCGCCATCCATGTATTTAAATGCAATTCTGAAGTTAGAAAGCATAGCATAGGCTCCTTGCACAATATTCTTTATGTGGTCCTCAGGTGATAGTTTTCTATCTAGAACCACCCCTAGATCTCTTTCTTTATCAGAATTCTTTAAAGATTTCTCACATAATATATAGGTTGTGTGGGGTCTATGTTCTCCTATTCCACATTCCATAACATGACATTTATTAACATTAAATTCCATTTGCCAAGTGGTGCTCCATCTACTTATTTTGTCCAGGTCTTCTTGAAGGGCATGACAATCATCTAAATTCCTTATCCTTCCTATTATCTTAGCATCATCAGCAAACATGTTCATATAATTCTGTATACCAACTGGTAGATCATTTATGTACACAATAAACATCACTGGTGCAAGAACTGAACCCTGTGGTACTCCACTTGTGACATTTCTCCATTTCGATACATTGCCTCTGATTACTGCCCTCATTTTTCTATCAGTCAGAAAATTTTTCATCCATGATAGAAGCTTACCTGTCACCCCTCCAATATTTTCCAGTTTCCAGAACAACCTCCTATGTGGAACTCTGTCGAAAGCCTTTTTTAGGTCCAGATAGATGCAGTCAACCCAACCATCTCTTTCCTGTAATATCTCTGTGGCTCGATCATAGAAACTGAGTAAATTCGATACACAGGATCTTCCAGATCGAAAACCATACTGTCTGTCTGATATTATATCATTTCTCTCTAGGTGTTCTACCCATTTAGTTTTGATTAGTTTTTCCAATACTTTCACTATTACACTTGTCAATGATACAGGTCTATAATTGAGGGGGTCTTCCCTGCTGCCACTTTTGTAGATTGGAACTATGTTAGCCTGTTTCCACACGTCTGCTACGATTCCTGTACACAGGGATGCCTGAAAGATCAGGTGAAGTGGAATGCTGAGCTCAGGTGCACATTCTCTCAGAACCCATGGTGAAACTCCATCTGGACCAACTGCTTTGTTCTTACTTAGCTCCTTGAGCATTTTTTCCACTTCGTCTCTAGACACCTCTATGTGCTCTATGTTGTTCTCTGGAATTCTTATTGTATCTGGTTCCCTAAAGATTTCATTTTGTACAAACACACTTTGGAACTTTTCGTTTAGTGTTTCACACATTTCCTTTTCATCTTCCGTGAATCTATTTCCCATTTTCAACCTCTGAATATTATCCTTTACCTGCAATTTGTCGTTTATGAATTTATAGAATAGACCTGGTTCTGTTTTACATTTGTCTGCAATCCCTTTTTCAAAATTTCTTTCTGCCTCTCTCCTCACTGCCGTGTAGTTGTTTCTCGCATCTTTGTATCGCTGGTATGTTTGGGGGTTCGGCCTCTTCCTGTATTGATTCCATTTTTGTGTCTTTTGGTCTCTAGCCCTCTCGCAATTTCTATTGAACCAATCCTGTTTCCTAGTTCTGCATCTCTGTTTTGGTATAAATTTTTTTGTGCCTTTATCATATATTTCACAAAACTTGACATACATCTCATTCACTTCCTTGCCTAGCATCAAGTCTGTTCAATTATACTCACTAAAAAAATTTCTAAGGTCACCATAATGTCCTCTCCTGAAGTCTGGTTTTTCAACTGCTTCAAACTCCTTATTTTCTTCCAGCTTATAACGCATTGCATACTATATTCCCAAAAAGACATGGTCACTTTTACCCAAGGGAGGAAGGTACTGAATGTCAAATATCTCTTCCTGTGGGACATTTGGGGTTTGACTCTAATTATTTAAATATTAATATAGTAAATTCAATTACGAAGGACCACCCACTTTTATAGTAAAAGAGGGAAACTGAGAAAATATGATCATTAGAAAATTCTAGATGAACCAGTAACTATGGATAAAATACTAGAGAACATGATCATTGAAATAATTAATGGGCTGTATAATTAAATGAATCAAAGCCTCAAACACCTACATTGGGGGTATTACTGGAACTCAGTACGTCCAGGAACTAGTGTGGTTCGTTCACCAGTCCAATGTATAATAATCTAATCCTATGAATATTTATGAAATCATTATCGTTATCATTAATGGGAACATAGATTATGAATATGTATAATAATAATTATAATAAACACATGTTAATCCAATGAACAGGGTTCTGCATGTAAAAGAGTACAGATAATAATCAAGGAATACAAAGAAATCTTAGCTTAATGACGATTCCTTAGAAGTTAGTTACGACTCATCTTCTGATTCCCCTGGACTCGTCATGGAACACTGGGAGGTGATTAACATGAGAAATGACAGCACGGAGAATTCTTCACACACGCTGTAAATCAAATTAGTTTCAGTAGTAACAAATTAAACTACTAGGAATCTATATTCAAGAAAACGAGATTAAACATCAGGAAAATAATAACCTGTAGTTTTTAGTTGTCACACGTCGTCACGACAAGCTACCCACCTATAAACCCACCCCCTATCTGATGCATCAAACAAGGATCAAGGTACTTAGCTAATATGGGCACTGTGTAAGTTAAAGCTTGCCGAAGGTCGCGTCCTAGGCTCTGGTCTAGCCTATCTTAGATACTGACGCGCTTCACTGGCCGGTCACGTGGAGTTACATAGAACCAAATTTAACAGGTTCAGTAAATGACACTGACACCAGGTGAAGGTATTGTCTGCAAAGGTTCTTCACACCTCACAGTGGCGACTTTCTTCTGGAGATTTGATGGCGTTTACCCTGATGGCTGGGTAATGGCGTCTCCTCGTGAGCACCACGTGAACACGTCTACTCGTGAGCGCTTCAACACGTGGACTGGCGTCTCTTCCGCCCCGCTCCGCGTCCCGCGTTTGTTAAACAAATTATTTGTTATGGATATTGTAATTTCTTGAAGTTGTGCTTGAAATGCTCGGGTGAGGACGGGTTTATTATTTGGAAGAGTTAAATATTATTATTTGCCCGTTTTATGATAGTAAACGAACAATGGAGAAGAATTAAAGTCTCTCCAGGGCATTCACGCGTGACGTTAATTTTATTACTAGATAACAGCTATAACTATAAACGCTCTATTTGGCTTTAGTTGGAGATAAAACATCTAAACTATTGGGACCGACTAAAGAGCCTAAAACTGTACTCCCTTGAGCGCAGGCGGGAGAGGTACATAATAATTTACACGTGGAAAATATTAGAGGGGCTGGTCCCAAACCTGCACACAGAAATAACATCACATGAGACCAGAAGACATGGCAGGATGTGCAGAATACCCCCGTTGAAAAACAGAGGTGCAACTGGTACTCTGAGAGAGAACTCTATCAACATCAGAGGTCCGAGACTGTTCAACACGCTTCCACTACACATAAGGGGCATAACTGGCCGACCCCTCACAGTGTTCAAGAGAGAACTGGATAAGCACCTCCAAAGGATACCTGATCAACCAGGCTGTGACTCGTACGTCAGGCTGCGAGCAGCCGCGTCCAACAGCCTGGTTGATCAGTCCAGCAACCAGGAGGCCTGGTCGACGACCGGGCCGCGGGGACGCTAAGCCCCGGAAGCACCTCAAGGTAACCTCAAGGTAGGAGATCAGTTTATCTGTAATTATCACACAGAACACCGTTGTTTATAGAGAATCATATTCAATTCTCAGACACATTGGATATAAATGTGTTTATTACAATGGAATTTGACGCAATACTGGCGTCGGGTGACGTAAGAATTCTAGCCTTATTGTACAGATGTAATTATTAGTACATGTGAATTCTACGTTGGGTTAATTTTAATCACTACAATGATTAGTAGAATTAGTAGTAATTAATGAGAATACAACAGTGTTGTATTTAGTGTTGGAAATTTCCAACACTTCCTCCTTCCTGGTAAATATCAAATCTAGCATGGAGGGAACATCCCCTTCCCTCATCCTCGTAGCTTGTTTAACGTGTTGATACAAGAATGTTTCCAGGATGAGGTCTACAAATTTACAGGTCCAAAAATCTTCTGTTTTAGCTTCATATGCTTCCCAGTCAATGGATTTCAAGTTGAAGTCACCGACTATCAACAGTCGTGATCTATCGGTATCCGCTCTCGCTATAATCTCTCATTATTGTTATAAGACCTTCACGTTTACTATCTAGCTCCTCCTTTGACCATGTGCTGCTTGGCGGTGGACTATATGCATTTATTATCATTAGTTTATCATCCTCATGGCAGATCTCTAGTGCTATTATGTCAACTTCTTGTGGATTGGCAGTCATTATTTCGTTCACCTTTAGGTGTTCTTTTACCAGCACAGCAACGCCACCGCCTTTCCTAATTTTTCTGTCCCGTCTCCAAATTGAGTAGCCCCTTGGGAATATGACCTCATTTAAAATTACATCTTCAAGTTTTGTCTCCGTGAGTGCAACAATGTCTGGTGTCTGCAGCTGTATTACATCACTTAACTCCAGTATCTTCGATCTCACTCCATCTATGTTGGTGTATGCAATCTTCAGGAACTTGTTCCCCCTCTCCTTATTCTTCACTCCCCCTCTCTCTATTGATTTTGCTGGTTTGCCTTTATGTACCACTTTACTGGTTTGCCTACCCCTATCACTTTGTAGAAAAAAGAATTTATTTCTTCTTCATTCCTGCTCTCATTTAAACGTTTTGCCTCGGCGAGGTTCAGTTTCAGCTTCTCTCTATCTTCTTTTGAAAGATCTCGTCTTAACGCCCACCCTTTCCCATCCTCATCACTTTGTAATTTTCTAGCATTCCTTAGTACTTCTTCCATCTGTTTGGCACCGTTTAGGGTGATCCTCAAAGGTCGATCTTTCCCTTTTACGTACCTGCCTATTCTCCGGTAGTCGCACACATTCTCTATGGTAAGACCTTCTACGAGGCCAACAATTTTATCTACTACTTTCGCTTCTTCTACAGCTCTTTCTGACCAAGATGTTATCTCCTTCTCTTTGCAACCAAAGATTATCAGGGACTTACTCCGATCAACTGTGTTTTGCACCAACTTCGGGTTAGATGCCAATTCTTTCCTCACTTCTAGCCTAATGTTTGTTTGGTCTTGGTTGCTGCAGTGTTTGACTTCCTTTACTGCTTCTTCTATTTTTTCCTTCTCCTTGGCCACTTGTGCATAAGTGAGTTGCATATCTTTCTTGCACTGTTCTATTCCCTGTGTAACTTCCTCCATCTGTGCTGACAAAAGCTGTTTCTCCTGTTGAATTTCCTTGCCTAACCTATTGTAGTCATTTATGTTTAAATTTACTTTAACTTCTTCCAAAGCTATTTTTAAGAGTTTATTTTCTTCTTCCATGGCTTTGCAATTTGTTTCCAATTGATTCTTATCCTTGCGCAAGTCTTTCACTAAACCCTCAAGACATAAAACTTTGCTATTCAAATGGTCATTACTTTCTTTCAATTTACTAATTATTTCTACATGAGAGTTCACTATAGTATCTAAATTTACCAACTTGTTATGTAGACTGCTAATATCAATGCTTTCTTCATTGAATCCCTCAAAATCAAGCTCTGTTTTGTTTTTCCCCTTGCCAGTGGCCATCTTGAATGTTCTTCTCTGCACTGTAAACACTAGGGCAACTTTTTCTCATCCGATTTTTCACTTCCCTTAGCACTTTCCTGTTATCTCACCTATTTTTCAAGAGCACTATACCTTTATGTTCTCTGGGACACTACTCACTACCATCAACCTGTACTACAATACTTAGGATTGTTGAAATATGCTGGAGCTCCTCTGCTGCAAGTGTTGACCCTAGGGGTGTCACCTTTTATTTCACCACACAATGTGGTGGTGTAGTTACGCTCTTGATGTCCCAACCTCCCAGTACTCTTTTATCATATAACGCTTTGAAAATACAGGTACTGACGATTTTGGCCTCCTCCACCTTCTCACCTTTTATTTATTTATTTATTTATTTATTTATTTGTATGTAAGAAGGTACATTGGGGGTTAACAGAGAACATAGAAATTAGGTTGAATTTACATTCTTGTAGAGCCACTAGCATGCATAGCGTTTTTGGGCAAGTCCTTAAACTAACAGATAATTTTTAGGTAATTCACAGTAAAATTGACAAAAAATGTTTACAGATACTTTACAGCTTTACTTTACAGATACAGATAATTTTAAGTAGAATAATTACAGTGAAATTGACAACAAATGTTTACAAGTACATAGCAAGAAATTGACACAAAAGCAGATTAGAATAATAAACAAAAATAACAATGCACAATAATGAACAAGGATTACTAGGTACATTAGGATAACACTTCAGGGTTGTACATTGGTTCACTGAAGGATCATTTCAAGGAATAATGCAGTAGAATATGCACTCAGTACAACCATGATATCAGATGATATCTAAGATTACAATGGTAAAGTAATATGGCTTAGGTACAATTATGGAGGGATTGGGTAGCACTAGATACAGTGCGAAGATAAAGTACTAGGTAGAAAACTATGAAGATGAAATTAGGTGCTTTTTGGTTTTATTTCTTTGAATCTATTCTCGTAATAGGAACACTTTGCTCTTCTTGTTATATTGGTAAGCACTGACGAGTACCTCTTAACTACTTCCTTTGCAACTATCTTGAGGTTATCTTGAGATGATTTCGGGGCTTTTTTAGTATCCCCGCGGCCCGGTTCTCGACCAGGCCTCCACCCCCAGGAAACAGCCCGTGACAGCTGACTAACACCCAGGTACCTATTTTACTGCTAGGTAACAGGGGCATAGGGTGAAAGAAACTCTGCCCATTGTTTCTCGCCAACGCCCGGGATCAAACCCGGGACCACAGGATTACAAGTCCAGTGTGCTGTCCGCTCGGCCGACCGGCTCCCTAGGCCAATCCTAAGTTTTTTTCATATTCATGTTTCTTGTCAATTGCTTTGAGTATGCCATTAGTGAGCCAGAGATTATTTAACCTCTTGCCAGTTACTTGCTTGATGAGGATAGGACAATAAGTATTGTAAAGGCTTCAAATTTTGGAAAGGAAGAGGCTAGTTAACAAATTTATATCCTGTGTATTATTATATTCAGATTCCCAGTTTATATTGTGGAGGGCATTTGTGAGATTGCCTACTGCTGCTTCACTGTGTAACCTAAAGGTAATTTTCTTGTTAGCTGGTGGTGTTATGGCCATGTTCGCTACAAGGAAGGTATGATAGTGGTCAATTATTCTGTCAGTGATCATACCTGATGTAAGGGGGAAGCTGTTATGTTGGTCCATAAGTGATCCAGGGTAGAAGTGGAACTTTGAGTGAATCGAGTGGGCCTGGTGATTGCAGGGATGAGCATACAGGAATTCCCGCTGTTAAGGAAATAGTCGACTTGAGAGCTATTTTGTTGCCCTAAGCCAATATTGAAGTCACCTCCCAGAACTATGTGATTTTTGTTGAGGTTGTTGTTTATGATAAGATTCCTTAAGTTATCTGAGAATGCAGCTATGTTAGTATTGGGAAATCTATAGATGGCTCCAATAGTCAAGGAGGATTTAAGGGATTTAATTGAAAATTGAGCAGAAGTATATTCACAGTAGTCATTTCTATCACTAATGACACTGTTGCAGATGAAAGTATCTTGGTAGTATATAGCTGTGCCACCACCTTTTTTGTTAGGCCTACAGTTGTGAATGGCTCTATAACCAGCTAAGTTGAAAAGTTGGGTACGGCCTTTACTTAGCCAGGTTTCTGTTAAAATAATGAATGATAGTTACAATTACACACCGAAAGGGAACTACAACTACGACAGGCAACTGCCCTACAACAATCAGCACTGGTCAGAACAAACTTAATATGTCCACGCATAATGGGCGTGCCGAAAAAGTCTCCCAGTCAAATTATCACTAATAGAGTAACCTCATTCATCTTTGCCAACATACAAGGACTGAAAACAAGAACAAACAACAAAGTACAGTTCATAAATGGCCTCCTCGCAGAGTCAAATGTAGTATTTGGAGCTTTCACAGAAACCTATGCAGGGGAATTCTTAGACAGTGAGATCTGGATTCCAGGATATAACCTATACAGGCGTGATAGGAAAATTAGGTCACATGGAGGAGTGGATCTGTATATTAGGGAAGACCTTGTATGCTCGGAACTCCTTAACGTTACAAATGAGGTGGTAGAGGTACTGGGATTAAAATTAGAGAAAATAAATTTAGTGATTATTCTAATATACAAACCGCCAGATGCAACGGCCGAGGAATTCACAGAACAGATAAACAAAATAGAGAATAGCCTTGATAATTTGGAGAACCCGATACCTGATATTATCTTCCTAGGTGACTTCAACTTGCTTAGTCTCAGGTGGAGAAAAGCAAACAATAATATTATACCAGGAAATCTATCGGGACCTAACCAACCACAGATTAGAGAACTACTTAGATTCTGTGACAAATTTTCACTCAACCAGCAGATATCGGAGCCAACGAGAAATGAAAATATTCTAGATCTGGTCTTTACAAACAATGAAGACATTATCAGAGACATTACGATATCAGATACCACATACTCAGATAACAAGCTCATTGAAGTACAAACAACCATCAATACTCAGAATAGACCTATAACGTTGATAACCGAGAGGGGCTATTCAGTAAATTCAATTTTAATAATAAAAGGATAGACTGGGAGATAATAAACAGGGAACTTGCAAACATTTCATGGGAAACTGTTCTAAGTAATACAAGCCCGACAGAAGGAATAGAAAAACTGACTTCGGAAGCGTATCAAGTCTGCCTGAAACATGTTCCTTCGAGGAAAGCCAGAAAGAGATCCAACGTAGAAAGAGAACGCAGACGACACTATAAGCAAAGGAAAAAATAACGGAAATGCTTATGCAGACAAATTTCCTGTCAAAGAAGGAATAATTTAAATATTGAATTGAAATATTAATTTAAATAATTTAAATATTGATTGAAGAAATCGAGCGGAAATTGAAACACTCATATCAAACTGAAGAAAGGCAGTTAGAACAGAAAGCAATTCAGGAAATAAAGAAAAATCTAAAATACTTCTTCACATGTGCCAAATCAAAAGCAAAAACCACTGCCAGTATTGGACCTATTCGTACAAGTGAAGGTTCATACACGGAGGATGACAAGGAAATTAGTGAAATCCTAAAAAAGCAGTATGAGGACATGTTTAGCACTCCAATAAACAACATGAAAGTGTAAGATCCAGACAATTTCTTTATGCGGGATATTCAAACCCCTGCAAATATAACCGATATCAACATGAGCACACTAAACTTTGAAAGAGAAATTGAAAACATGCCCATGCACTCGGTCCTAGGTCTAGATTCATGGAATTCAATATTTATAAAGAAATGCAAAGTGCCGGTAGCACAGGCACTCAGAATAGTGTGGAGGAAGAACTCGGACACAGGGGAGATACCAGATGCACTTTAAAGTAGCAGACATAGCCCCTCTACACAAGGGAGGGAGCAAAGCATTGGCAAAGAATTATAGACTAGTTGCACTAACATCGCACATGATAAAAGTATTTGAGAGAGTGATTAGGAGTCAGGTCACCAATTTCATGGAGACCAATGACCTTCACAACCCAGGCCAACATGGATTTCGAGCGGGAAGATTGTGCCTCTCACAGCTACTTGAGCACTATGACAAAGTCACTGAGGCATTAGAAGAAAAACAGAATGCTGATGTGATATACACGGACTTCGCAAAGGCTTTCGATAAATGTGACCATGGCGTGATAGCACACAAAATGAAGTCAATGGGAATAACCGGTAAAGTAGGACGCTGGATACTCAGTTTTCTATCAAACAGGACTCGGTGAGTAATAGTCAACCATATAAAATCTAGTCCGAGCGCAGTTAAAAGCTCTGTACCTCAGGGTACAGTCCTTGCACCGCTGCTTTTCCTTATTCTCATATCAGATATAGACAAAAATACAAGTCACAGCTTCGTATCATCCTTTGCAGATGACACAAAAATCAGTATGAAAATTACCTCGGCTGAAGACATTGAAAAACTTCAAGCTGATATAAATAAAGTTTTCAACTGGGCATCAGAAAAAACAAACATAACATGATGTTTAACAGTGATAAATTCCAGGTACTCAGGTATGGTAAAAATGAGGGCCTTAAACATAATACAGGGTACAAAACACAATCAAATGTGCCCATAGTAGGAAAACAGCATGTAAAGGATTTGGGAATAATGATGTCTGACGACCTAACGTTTAGGGAGCATAATCAAGCAAATATTGCGACAGCCAGAAAAATGATAGGATGGCTTACGAGAACTTTCAAATCCAGAGATCCCATCACAATGGTTGTACTCTTCAAGTCACTTGTGTTGTCCCGTCTTGAGTACTGCTTAGTACTCAATTCCCCCTTCAGAGCAGGAGAGATTGCTGAAATAGAGGGAATACAGAGAACACATACGGCACGCACAGACGCGATAAAGCCCCTAAATTATTGGGATCGTCTCAAAGCCCTCCAAATGTACTCACTAGAAAGAAGACGAGAGAGATATCAAATAATATACATGTGGAAGATACTGGAGGGCCAAGTACCAAATCTACACAGTAAAATAACAACGTGCTGGAGTGAAAGATATGGAAGAAAATGCAGAATAGAACCAGTGAAGAGCAGGGGTGCCATAGGCACAATCAGAGAACACTGTATAAACATCAGAGGTCCACGGTTATTCAACACCCTCCCAGCGAGCATAAGAAATATTGCCGGAACAACCGTGGACATCTTCAAGAGGAAACTAGATTTATTCCTCCAAGGAGTGCAGGACCAACCGGGCTGTGGTGGGTATGTGGGCCTGCAGGCCGCTCCAAGCAACAGCCTAGTGGCCCAAACTCTCACAAGTCGAGCCTGGCCTCGGGCCGGGCTTGGGTAGTAGAAGAACTCCCAGAACTCCATCAACCAGGTATCAACCAGGTATAGTTCAGTACCTAGCGCAGAGAGTAGTGTATTTATATCATCAAAATGTTTACCAAGTGATCTGACATTTTGGTTGAAAACTGAAGTGTTATTTCGGAGTTTGTTTTTTTCCTGGTGTGATGTGTAATATCTGTAGTGGTGATGGTCAGTGTGTTGATTATTGTATATTTGAGATAGTAGATTTTGTTCAGGATAAACATCAGCTTGCGTGTGGATGCAATGGAGTAAAGGTACAAAAAGGAAAGCAAGTACAGAGCAGTAAAATACTATATCTGCTAAAAATATAAAATAATTATGGTAAACAGAGAAAAAAAATAAGAGAAAATATGCAAATATATATATAATAGAAAAAATAATATAAAATGAAGATCACTGAAATGAGACAGTAATAGCAAATAACAATTGATAAGTCTATAAAACATTAGCTTACTTTAATAATATAATTACACTAAAGTTAATTACTAAAGTTACACTAAAACAAAAATAAGGTAGATTACTTAGAGATACACTTAGGTACACTGAATAATAAAGTTTATACTAGAGGACACAGGCAAAGCCAGTGTACAATGGAACAAGGAAGTATGGAGCATATGTAAAATAGAGTAAAAAACAAGAAAAAGACAATAACAAAGATGACAATTTTAAGAAAAGAAAAAAACTTTTGAAAGGAAAGGCAGAGCTATAGTACACTTTGGTAGTTAGATGAGACTATAATTTATATTCTGGTTATTCAGCTGTTATCCCACAGTCATCCAGGAAAGAATTGAGGTGTGCCTCAATGGTTATTACATAAGTTTTTTCAGTGTCAGTCTTCCTGGCTATACTTTTACCATCTCGCACAAAACAATGTTTACTTGCAGGGGAATTTTTGCAGATTCCACGCAGCTTAACCCTTAAAGTGCGCATCACGTCATATGAAGTGTAAATCGTTTTACCAGTCAACTGCGCTTCACGTCATATGACGATTATGGGTACCGCGCACGATTTGAATGGCCCGCGGTGTAGCTGGGGGTCCCATACGCTGCCCAGGGGCTATAGTAAACAGCGGCCATTGTGAAAAAAATTCCCGCTCACGAACCGAAGGCATGGGAGGCCTCAGTTTAGCGAGAGTCACCATGGCGAGCGCACGGTCAAACGCCTCACGGGCACGCACCACTCAATCCCTCACCCCAGAGCAAATAGCCCACGAATTATTCTCTGAAGGTGAAGAAAGTGTGTTTGATGATTCAGACAATGATGAGGATTATACACAGTTGTCGGGTGATAGTAGCAGCAGCAGTGAGAGTGACAATGCTCGCCATGCCATGGCGAGGCCTCTACGCTCACCCATGCCTCCTCGGCCAGTTTCTACCCCAATTCTACCACAACCTCACAGTTCCTGTGGATATTTTCTGTTTGAGGGTGACGAGTCAGAGGGAGGTGACTCTTTTCTGGGTTTAGTGACTCAGATCATAGTTTTATTGAGCCTGTGGCTGGTACCAGTGGTGTAACTGGGCGAGAAATTGTCGCGTCAGCAGCATCTCGCCCAGCCAAGCGCCACCGCATGGCACCACATGAGGGACCAAGACCCTCGTGTTCACGTGCATCCACCTCACGTGCATCCACCTCAGGTGCATCCACCTCACGTGCATCCACCTCACGTGCACCCACCTCACGTGCACCCACCTCACGTGCACCCACCTCACGTGCACGTAGCCGCCGTGCTTCTCGCAGACGGTATTCAGCTCCTGGTCGCCGGTATGCATCGCTTCCTCGCCGTCTTTCCTCTGCATTTCGCAGGACTCCTGGTGTACTTGAGTGGAGTGATGGTGACGATTTTATTCCTAATATTCCTCACTTTGACGATAAAGATGTAGGGATTACAAACCTTTTCCCTAATCAAGGTGAGGACATGGCCGAGATGGAATATTTTACAGCATTCTATGATGAACCACTCATGGAATACATTGTACATCAAACGAACCTGCATGCTGCTTACCTGATTGAGAGGGAAATCACAGAATCTTCACGACTGCAGCGTTGGAAAAATACCACAGTTGCAGAAATGTATGTGTTTTTGGCACTCTGTTTGTTGATGAAGCACTGTCACAAACATGCAATAAGTGACTATTGGAGCAAGGACAAGACAATACCAACACCTTTATTTGGGAAATATATGTCACGAGACAGGTTTCAGATACTCGTCAGGTGTCTACATTTTGGAAGTGTTCAGGACCGAACACCTGATGATAGACTGTGGCGAGTGAGGCACTACATGAACGATGTTATTGGAAAATTCAGAGATTTTTACGTACCAGCACAAAAGCTGGTGGTTGATGAATCTCTTGTACTTTTCAAGGGACGTGTTCCATTCAAACAGTACATTCCCTCAAAACGAAACCGATTTGGCCTGAAATTTTTTGTTCTTTGTGATTGTGAGAGAGGATAGGTGTTACACATGATTCTGTACTTGGCTAGTGATGTAGACATTCCCGGTAACGACGAACATGGATTCTCGGGGAGTGTAGTGAAGACCATCATGGCTCCGTGGATGAATAAGGGACACATTTTATACATGGATAATTACTATACAAGTCCCTTGCTAGCTCGGTTCTTGCTAGAAAATAGAACCGGATTGGTTGGTACAGTAAAGCCACAACGAAGGGAAATGCCTGTGTTTGACAACGACATTGCAGTTGGTGAGTGTCAGAGAAGGAAAAGTGATAACATTCTGTCAGTTCGGTGGAAAGACAAAAGAGAGGTGAACTTGTTGACAACAATTCATGATGGAACAATGGTGAACAGTGGGAAAGTGAACCATAAAACAAATGCACCACTATATAAGCCAGACTGTGTTTTAGACTATAATATCAACATGCAGTTGATTGATAAATCAGACATGATGATTGGCACTGCAGAGTGTGTGCGGAAGACATGTAGGTGGACCTGGTGTACTTGAGTGGAGTGATGGTGACGATTTTATTCCTAATATTCCTCACTTTGACGATAAAGATGTAGGGATTACAAACCTTTTCCCTAATCAAGGTGAGGACATGGCCGAGATGGAATATTTTACAGCATTCTATGATGAACCACTCATGGAATACATTGTACATCAAACGAACCTGCATGCTGCTTACCTGATTGAGAGGGAAATCACAGAATCTTCACGACTGCAGCGTTGGAAAAATACCACAGTTGCAGAAATGTATGTGTTTTTGGCACTCTGTTTGTTGATGAAGCACTGTCACAAACATGCAATAAGTGACTATTGGAGCAAGGACAAGACAATACCAACACCTTTATTTGGGAAATATATGTCACGAGACAGGTTTCAGATACTCGTCAGGTGTCTACATTTTGGAAGTGTTCAGGACCGAACACCTGATGATAGACTGTGGCGAGTGAGGCACTACATGAACGATGTTATTGGAAAATTCAGAGATTTTTACGTACCAGCACAAAAGCTGGTGGTTGATGAATCTCTTGTACTTTTCAAGGGACGTGTTCCATTCAAACAGTACATTCCCTCAAAACGAAACCGATTTGGCCTGAAATTTTTTGTTCTTTGTGATTGTGAGAGAGGATAGGTGTTACACATGATTCTGTACTTGGCTAGTGATGTAGACATTCCCGGTAACGACGAACATGGATTCTCGGGGAGTGTAGTGAAGACCATCATGGCTCCGTGGATGAATAAGGGACACATTTTATACATGGATAATTACTATACAAGTCCCTTGCTAGCTCGGTTCTTGCTAGAAAATAGAACCGGATTGGTTGGTACAGTAAAGCCACAACGAAGGGAAATGCCTGTGTTTGACAACGACATTGCAGTTGGTGAGTGTCAGAGAAGGAAAAGTGATAACATTCTGTCAGTTCGGTGGAAAGACAAAAGAGAGGTGAACTTGTTGACAACAATTCATGATGGAACAATGGTGAACAGTGGGAAAGTGAACCATAAAACAAATGCACCACTATATAAGCCAGACTGTGTTTTAGACTATAATATCAACATGCAGTTGATTGATAAATCAGACATGATGATTGGCACTGCAGAGTGTGTGCGGAAGACATGTAGGTGGACCTGGTGTACTTGAGTGGAGTGATGGTGACGATTTTATTCCTAATATTCCTCACTTTGACGATAAAGATGTAGGGATTACAAACCTTTTCCCTAATCAAGGTGAGGACATGGCCGAGATGGAATATTTTACAGCATTCTATGATGAACCACTCATGGAATACATTGTACATCAAACGAACCTGCATGCTGCTTACCTGATTGAGAGGGAAATCACAGAATCTTCACGACTGCAGCGTTGGAAAAATACCACAGTTGCAGAAATGTATGTGTTTTTGGCACTCTGTTTGTTGATGAAGCACTGTCACAAACATGCAATAAGTGACTATTGGAGCAAGGACAAGACAATACCAACACCTTTATTTGGGAAATATATGTCACGAGACAGGTTTCAGATACTCGTCAGGTGTCTACATTTTGGAAGTGTTCAGGACCGAACACCTGATGATAGACTGTGGCGAGTGAGGCACTACATGAACGATGTTATTGGAAAATTCAGAGATTTTTACGTACCAGCACAAAAGCTGGTGGTTGATGAATCTCTTGTACTTTTCAAGGGACGTGTTCCATTCAAACAGTACATTCCCTCAAAACGAAACCGATTTGGCCTGAAATTTTTTGTTCTTTGTGATTGTGAGAGAGGATAGGTGTTACACATGATTCTGTACTTGGCTAGTGATGTAGACATTCCCGGTAACGACGAACATGGATTCTCGGGGAGTGTAGTGAAGACCATCATGGCTCCGTGGATGAATAAGGGACACATTTTATACATGGATAATTACTATACAAGTCCCTTGCTAGCTCGGTTCTTGCTAGAAAATAGAACCGGATTGGTTGGTACAGTAAAGCCACAACGAAGGGAAATGCCTGTGTTTGACAACGACATTGCAGTTGGTGAGTGTCAGAGAAGGAAAAGTGATAACATTCTGTCAGTTCGGTGGAAAGACAAAAGAGAGGTGAACTTGTTGACAACAATTCATGATGGAACAATGGTGAACAGTGGGAAAGTGAACCATAAAACAAATGCACCACTATATAAGCCAGACTGTGTTTTAGACTATAATATCAACATGCAGTTGATTGATAAATCAGACATGATGATTGGCACTGCAGAGTGTGTGCGGAAGACATGTAGGTGGACCTGGTGTACTTGAGTGGAGTGATGGTGACGATTTTATTCCTAATATTCCTCACTTTGACGATAAAGATGTAGGGATTACAAACCTTTTCCCTAATCAAGGTGAGGACATGGCCGAGATGGAATATTTTACAGCATTCTATGATGAACCACTCATGGAATACATTGTACATCAAACGAACCTGCATGCTGCTTACCTGATTGAGAGGGAAATCACAGAATCTTCACGACTGCAGCGTTGGAAAAATACCACAGTTGCAGAAATGTATGTGTTTTTGGCACTCTGTTTGTTGATGAAGCACTGTCACAAACATGCAATAAGTGACTATTGGAGCAAGGACAAGACAATACCAACACCTTTATTTGGGAAATATATGTCACGAGACAGGTTTCAGATACTCGTCAGGTGTCTACATTTTGGAAGTGTTCAGGACCGAACACCTGATGATAGACTGTGGCGAGTGAGGCACTACATGAACGATGTTATTGGAAAATTCAGAGATTTTTACGTACCAGCACAAAAGCTGGTGGTTGATGAATCTCTTGTACTTTTCAAGGGACGTGTTCCATTCAAACAGTACATTCCCTCAAAACGAAACCGATTTGGCCTGAAATTTTTTGTTCTTTGTGATTGTGAGAGAGGATAGGTGTTACACATGATTCTGTACTTGGCTAGTGATGTAGACATTCCCGGTAACGACGAACATGGATTCTCGGGGAGTGTAGTGAAGACCATCATGGCTCCGTGGATGAATAAGGGACACATTTTATACATGGATAATTACTATACAAGTCCCTTGCTAGCTCGGTTCTTGCTAGAAAATAGAACCGGATTGGTTGGTACAGTAAAGCCACAACGAAGGGAAATGCCTGTGTTTGACAACGACATTGCAGTTGGTGAGTGTCAGAGAAGGAAAAGTGATAACATTCTGTCAGTTCGGTGGAAAGACAAAAGAGAGGTGAACTTGTTGACAACAATTCATGATGGAACAATGGTGAACAGTGGGAAAGTGAACCATAAAACAAATGCACCACTATATAAGCCAGACTGTGTTTTAGACTATAATATCAACATGCAGTTGATTGATAAATCAGACATGATGATTGGCACTGCAGAGTGTGTGCGGAAGACATGTAGGTGGATGAAGAAAGTGTTCTTCCATCTTGTGGACATGAGCATGCTGAACTGTTTCAACATGTACCTGGTGAGAACTGGACGTAAGCCCACTTTCCATGACTTTGTATTTGATGCTGCAATACAGTTATTAGGAAAGTTTGCAAAAGATGTCCCAGGTATTCAGTGGCCCATCATAAACCCACTGTTGCAGCATGCTGGTACTCCACGCCTCGCTCACACTGAAGGCTTCCTAGCACACAGACTCAAGTATTTGCCACCAGCTGGGAAGCGTGCAATAGCCCAACGTGATTGCTTGGTGTGTAAAACAACGACACGTAGAGACAAGAAACGGAAGCTTGTGCAAACATGGTGTGAAACGTGTGGTATCCCATTATGTGCTGTCGACTGCTTCAATGACTACCACAGTCTAGAAAACTTCTAAGTGTGCTTCAAAGTGTGTATAGCGTGTGCGAGTGTGTAAGTATGTAAAGATATAAGCAGATAGCGTGTGCGTGTGTGTAAATATATACAAATATAAGCAGAACATACAATATAATAGACTGTAATGACATATTATATTGCCGTAATTGAAAACATTTGTGTGCGCCTGTGTATACTCAAATATGCAACAATTATTGATACAAAATATGTTCAAACAGTATTTGTAACACAATTAGTGAAAAAAATTGGATAAAATGCGCCTAGACATTGTAAATAAATAGCACGAAAATATATTTGTGGCAACTCTGGCTGTTTGAGGACCGCGCCCAACACCTCTGGGGCGTGTACTGCATGAGCGAACATGCAGATTGTGACGTCATCACTGAGCTTTCCGGCTCTATTGCAACAAAAGTAAGTACAATAGAATTTTTTTTTTATTTTTCCCGTGATCAGTGAACAGAACTTAACAGATTAGCAAAAAAAATAAAAAATTTTTTTTTTCAAAATGACATGCGCCTGTGGGGATGGCAGGATATTAGACCCCGAGCATGTTAAGGGTTAATCTTTTTATTTGTGTTCCCTGAGCACGGGAAAAATAATAACAATTTTTAATTACACTCACCGTGGACGTAAACGAGCCGAGAAGATCGTCGATGATGTCACGCCTGATCTTTGCTGGACTGCTGTGCACACGGGGTGAGTCAGGCGCGACGGAGAAGTAGCGCGAGTTGCCGCGAATTTATTTTCGCGTTATTATTTACAGTATCTATGGGGTATTTTACACCCATTTTTTTAACTGGTGTGGTTCAATACGCTCTCACAAGATGATTTATAAACATAAAACTGTTGTCATTGTATATTGTATCCACATATTAGTGTCACAAGCATTTGCACAAAAATGTCTTATTTCACAATAAAATAAACAATTTCTTATGATTTATTTCCACTATATACACTCACTTATTCTGTATTTACATGTTTTGGCACCAGTCTTGGACATTTAGAAGTCATCAAGACTGTGATACTCGTTGAAACATCGGACATGGCACAGAGCGACCCGACACGCTGTGCACCAAGTCATCACCATTTTTCTTTTCTGTTCCCTCTTGGTTGTTGACCAGCATACTACACACGCACGCTGGCCTACTGCACGCTTTCCAGTTAGTGGTAAAAACTTGAGATTGTGTGTCAAAAAGGCATCCCTGTAAGCGAGCCTGGGTGTTGGAGCATGGTGCAATACTGGGTTCAGAATGGGCCTCTGTACACCAGGAATTACTTTGCCAAACTTCTGTAGTACAGTACAACCTCGATTCAACGTACTATATGGGACCGACCCCAGTTCATTGGATTCATTGCAAGAGGTGACCTTCAGGAGGCGTTTGCATCAGTGTCTTTATTTTTCTTGTAGACAATAAAAATGCATTATCATATTATATATTGTACCTATAAATTATTACTCTACTAACAAATACTGTGTTACATTTGTTATTTACCTTATTGCTGGAGTTAAGTCCATCTTGAAGTCTCATGGAGTTGTGAATGCTGTACAGTAAATACATACTGTAGTGTATTATGCCGTTAACACTGTGTTGAGTAGTTCTGCTGTATGTTGAGTATTACAATAAAGTTTATGAAAACTATTGTACACTAAAATTACTGCAACTTTAATTTTAACACTATATTTCGATTTGTTAAGAGGCTGGAGTGTTCATTCCGCGACTTTGTTGGACATATCTGTTGGAGTTATATCTGGTGAACAACTTTTATGTTCAAATGGCCAAATATCCAACAAAACACTGTAAATCCTGGTGAAGAATTGAGGCGGGATAGTCACTGGGTGCGAGGCACTAGTAAACTGAGCGGCGATCGCCGTGCCACTACGTGCTAGTCGGCCCGTATGCGTATCAACACCCTTCTATCCTGAGGCAACCCTCGTATCCCGATACAAATTTTCCGAGCAAATTCGGCTCATAACCCGAAAAACTCATAACCAGGAGTGCTGTAAGCAAGGGTCAAATTTGAAGCATGCCTGGAACACACTTTGGCCTGCAGCTGGTATGTTTCCCGACGATGACAACGACGACAGTGTTGCCGATTTTGAAGGATTTGGTGGAAAGAAAACAAACGTGATGATGAAATGTTAAAGGAATGAACAACATTTCTCCCAACATCCGAGAAATGAATTGATCACAGATTGAGGAAGAAGTGGATGCATGAATTGAGTGTGATCGAGATGTTCCAACTGCACCAAGCATGTCTGATGATGATGATATTAATTTGGTGACAGAAAATAACCAGGTGAATTTGCAGAATTTAGAAGATTCGTCAGAGGAGGAGGAGGAAGACAGACCATCTCAAGCGAGCATCACAGAGGTAGAGAAGAGCTTTGAAACCATTTTAAAGTTCATGGAAAGATCTTATGTCAATCCTCAGTCTGATGGTATAAAGATTTTACACAGTTTTCAAAAATGCAAAGAGATGGCTTGAGGCAATTAACACTAAAAGAGACGTTTGAGAGGGCTTCCAAGAGTGCAAGAACTGAAGCCTTGTGTGTACCTTCTCTGTGTAACCCTCAAACCTCAACATCTACCTCCACACTCAATTAACACCATACTCACCTATCCATCATTCCAAAATCAAATGTGGAGAAACATTTGGACACTTGGTGAGTACCCATAGTTATTGTTAGTATTATTACTGTACTGTACCAATATTTCTTGGTGTTTTGCTTGAAGTATCTAGTGAAACAGTAATGTATTGTTACGTACTTTTGAACATAAAATTATTATTTTTCGTACCTGAGGGGACTTCGACTACTAATCCAGACACGACTACATATCCAATCACAGATGGGCCCAAGGTGTCCAGAAAAAAATGCGTTGAAAGTAATCATAGGCAATGTATCGGACTGGAGAAATGTCACAAGTGGAGTACCGCAGGGTTCAGTTCGTGCACTGGTAATGTTCATTGTCTACATAAACGATCTACAAGATGGAAATGCAGAATTATACGAAAATGTTTGCTGATGATGCTAAGGTAGTAGGGAAGATAAGTAACTTAGATGATTGCCATGCCCTTCAAGAAGACCTGGACAAAATAATTATATGGAGATCCACTTGGCAAATGGAATTTAATGTAAATAAATTCCATATTATGGAATGTGGAATAGGAGAACATAGAATCCACCCAACCTATAAATAATGTCAGAAATCTTTAAAGAATTCTGATAAAGAAAGAGATCTAGGGGTTATCTTGAGATAATTTATCTTAAGAGATGATTTCGGAGCTTAGCATCCCCGTGGCTCGGTCCTCGACCAGGGCCTCCTTTTTGTTACACATCCCCAGGAAACAGCCCGGAGCAGCTGTCTAACTCCCAGGTATCTATTTACCACTAGGTAACAGGGGTATCAGGGTGAAAAACTTTTTGCCTATTTGCCTCCGTCTCCACCAGGGATCGAACCCCGAACCTCAGGACTACGAATCCGAAGTGCTGTCCACTCAGCTGCAGTGGATCTAGATAGAAAACAACTCAGCTGCAGTGGTTCTAGATAGAAAACAATCACCTGAGGATCACATAAAAAACATTGTGTGGGGAGCCTGTGATACACTTTCTAACTTCAGAATTGCTTTTAAATACATGGTTGGCGAAAATACTAAAGAAACTGTTCACGACTTTTGTTAGACCAAAGCTGGAATATGCATCGGTTGTATGGTTCCCATATCTTAACCACTGAACTGCGCCAACCGAGTATTCTTGGTTGGTGGCAAACTGCGCCAACCGAGTATTCTTGGTCGGTGGGAAACTGCGCCAATCGAGAAAACTCTTTTTTTAGTTTTTTGGTACCCATTCGAAATGCGCACATGGTTGGTTGTGAACGAGATGGATGCCTGAGGCCGTCAGTGAGCGGCGGCCATTTTGAGAAAAAAATTCCAGAATGCCCCAGGCCCAAAGGTAGCCTCGGTTCTGATCGAGCAACCATGGCCGACACATGCACTTCCAGCTCCCAGTCGCCTGTGGGACGCGCTGTTGCAAAACCGCTTTCTCCAGGGTAAATAATCAGATTATTGTTTGAAGATGAAGTGGAATATTATATTGATGACCCAAGGGTCGATAGAGACATAACACAAGGGTCCGATGGAAGTGAAACAGTTACAGATGAAGACGATACTGTGAATTCGTATCGTTCAGGGCGAGCAGCACGCACAGTGGAGCGTCACAGGTCATCACCCTTGCCAGTATTATTCCCACCACCACCACCTCCATCTCCTATTTTTGACGAAGGTGATACTATTGAGTCATTTTCTGGGTTTAGTGACGCTGCTTCTGATACAAGTAGCATAGATGAGCCAAGGCCTAGCAGCTGCTGTCGTCGCGGTGTTACCAGGCGCAGATCTGCTGTCTCGGCAGGTCGCCCTGCCAAGCACCACCCACCATGTATCCCTCATGACGACATTGACAACAGTGTTGCCTCTACACCTACTTTTATGCTCGCCCTACTAGTAGACAGGGTAGAAGTCCGCCAACTCCTCCCCAAATGAGATTTAGTGCAAGAAAGCACACCCATAGTGGAGTCGCTTGTGGCAGTGCTACAAGGAGAACGGGTGAATTTGTGTGGGAGGACTGTGATTTTTTGTACCACACAAACCTCAATTTGATGATAGGGATGTGGGGGTTGCACCCATGTTCTCGTACACAGCTGAAGACATGACGGAAATGGAATATTTTCTTGCATATTTTGATGAGCAGTTCATACAACATCTAGTTGCCGAAACCAACAGATATGCAGGGCAACTTATTGAAGGTGGAATATTACAGGGTTCACGTATGATATGTTGGAAGGACACCACCGTGGCTGAGCTATATGTGTTCTTTGCTCTATGTATGCTCCAAAAACATTCGGAGAAGCACGTCATACAGGATTATTGGAACAAAAGCTGCTGTTCCATAACCTGTGTTCAACAAATACATATCATAAGACAGATTCCTGATACTGCTACTGTGCCTACACTTTGAAAACCTTGAAAATTTTTATAGAAATGATCGACCTTGGTGAGTGCAAAAAGTGTTCAATGATCTCAGAGGGAAATTTCATGATTACTTTGTACCTGGAAAGAAATTTTTTTTTTTTTTGAGATATATACAAGAGTTGTTACATTCTTGTACAGCCACTAGTACGCGTAGCAATTCGGGCAGGTCCCTGGAATACGATTCCCGCTGCGAAGAATCGTTTTTATAACCGAGTACACATTTTACTGTTGAGTTAAACAGAGGTTACAGTTAAGGATTTGCGCCCAGTAAATCTATCCCTGCCAGGATACGAACCCACGACAAAGCGCTCGCGGAACGCCAGGCGAGAGTCTTACCACTACACCACAGAGACTGGTCATGTTGTCACTGATGAATCCCTAGGTCTTTTCAAGGGACGTCTTCTCTTCAAACAATACATCCCATCAAAACGGCACCGTTTTGCCCACAAATTTTTTCTACTGTACGACTGTGAAACCGGAATGGTGATCGATATGATATTATATTCTTGTACAGACATGGACATACCTGCTGAAGATCCTCATGGGTTTTCTGGCAGTGTAGTGAAGAAGATAATGGAACCCACTGCTGAACAAGGGGCACATTTTGTACACTGACAATTATTATACGAGCCCCTTGCTAACAAAGTTCTTGCTTGAACATAACATGTGGTGTGTGGCACTGTAAAGACAAATAGGAAAGAAATACCAGTTTTTGAAAATAATATTGGTGTTGGTGATTGTGAACTTAGAAAATGTGACAAAATATTAGCAGTGCGTTGCAAAGACAAACGTGAAGTCAATATGTTGTCAACTGTTCACACTGGTGAAATACTTGAAGTGGCAAAGTGAGGTATCGAGGTGATGGATCATTCTTCAAGCCAGGTTGTATCATTGACTACAATATAAATATGAGACTTGTAGATAAATGTGACATGATGGTTGGTGCCGTCGAGTGTGTCTGCAAAAGTGTAAAGTGGACAAGGAAATTCTTCTTTCATCTTGTGATTTGTTGTTGTTGTTTAAGATTCGCTACCTGGAACCAAAAGTTCTAAGCAGCACGGGCTATGGTGAGCCCGTACATCTTGTGAACATAACAGTGCTTAACTGTTTCAACATGTTTTTGATGAAAACAGGCAAAAAACCATCAATTCGAGTGTTTAGTCACGCTCCGCTGTCGCAATTACTCGTCAAGTATGGCCAGGAAGATATTGTAAGGACAGTTTATCTTGCCCCAACCAAAGCACATTTAGTTTCCAACAGACTAGCAGGTAAAAATGCCTTTGCAATTCACAAGCCTGCCTACCTACCACCTACAGGAAATAATGCCAAAGGCATATATGAGTGCATTGTTTGCAACTCAGAACGAAAACCAAGGAAGCAAAAATCTGTGTGTACCATATGCGTTGAGTGCAAAGTCCCGCTGTGTCTCATGGACTACTTCCTTGAATATCACTTGCTTGCTAAGTACCAAGAGTGTAATACAGTGTGTGTTACTTGGTAAATAGTGTGTGAAACTGTATATAATGTATTATTAGTGAATGTAGAACAAGTAATATTGCAACAATAAACATTTATTGAGGACACATTAGTGACACATGTATCACAGTTTCATGGAACATTATGGACGTTATACTTTATATACATTGTCAGGACACATATATACATCTGATACGATATGAAAAAACATTAGAAATCATTGAAAATCCATAGAAATAATATTTTTAAATATAATTGTAGCACCTGGCAGATTTTGAATGGCCCGCGTGACCGTGTTTGGGTGTGTCACGCATGAGCGACCAGCCCTTGATGACGTCACAGCGCACCTTGTCCACGTCCTCACAAACCAAAGTAAGTGGAATATGACATTTTTTTTTTTTGTATACCCATGTTTAGGGAAGGGAATTCATTATTTTAATAAGAAAAAATAATTTTGGGGGAACACTTGATGTCAAGCGCACAGGGGGAATTTCACTATAAACTTGGCACAGCACAGTGGTTAAGAAGCACATCAACAAACTGGAGAGAGTGCAAAGACATGCCACTAAGTGGCTCCCAGAACTGAAGGACAAGAGCTACGAGGAGAGGTTAGAGGCATTAAATATGCCAAAACTAGAAGATAGAAGAAAAAGAGGCAAAATGATTACTACATATAAAATAGTAACAGGAATCAATAAAATTAATAGGGAAGAATTCCTGAGACCTGGAACTTCAAGAACAAATGGTCATAGATTTAAATTAACTAAACAAAGATGCCGAAGAAATATAAGAAAATTCACTGTCGCAAACAGAGTGGTAGGCAGTTGGAACAAGTTAGGTGAGAAGGTGGTGGAGGCGAAAACCGTCAGTAATTTCAAAGCACTAAATGACAGAGTGCTGGGAAGACGGGACACCATGAGCATAGCTCTCATCCTGTAATTACACTTAGATAATTACACTTATGTAATTACAAGGGAGATTACAGCAAAATTTATGCCATATAGGTTAGGTAAAATTTTAATGTTAGAAACAAAAAATTTAACACGAGTAGTAATGGGAGATTTTCTTAATTTACCTATATATCCCATACCGGATAGTGGGAAGATAATGGAATGGTTAAGGAGTATATAATAAGTTTTTATTTTTATTTATTTATTTATATATACTGTATACAAGATCCATATCCATATCCATTTATATATATACAAGAATCTATATATCCAAGTTTGGAAAATTGTTGTTGGATTAGGGCAGTGACTGCACAAAGCATATGAACACCTTCATTCCCAGTGTGCCAAGAAAAAACTCAAGACCCAGAGGATATATTTACCCTAGGGCCGCCATCTGTCTAGTGGCCTCATCAAGGACAGCAAGCCAGCAGCTTGTCAAAGGTCCCCCAATTTTGTCTGGTGATTTTTTCCAGTTGGATTTTGAACTACACCAAAATTTTGGCATTTATGAGCATTTTGGCATTTATTTATTTGAGCATTTATTTGGCATTTTGGTTTTTCTAGTGCTACCCAATCCCCCAATATGTATGTACCTAAGCCATATAATTTTACCATTGTAATCTTTGATATCATCAGACATCATGGTTGTTATATTGAGTGCATATTCTACTGCATTATTCCTTGAAATGATCCTCAAATTGTGCTACAGTGAACCAATGTATAACCCTGAAATTTTATCCTAATGTACCTAGTAATCCTTGTTCATTATGGTGTATTGTTATTATTGTGTATTAATATAATCTTTGTTTATTGTGTCAAAATTTCTTGCAATGTACCTTAAACATTTTTTGTAAATTTTACTGTAAATTTTCTACTTAAAATTACCTGTACCTGTAAAGTTGTAAATTACCTGTAAAGTAAAGCTGTAAAGTACCTGTAAACATTTTTTGTCAATTTTACTGTAAATTACCTACTTAAAATTATCTGTTAGTTTAAGGACTTGCCCGAAACGCTATGCATGCTAGTGGCTTTACAAGAATGTAAAATCAACATCATTTCTATGTTCTCTCTTAACCCATAACATACCTTCTTGCATATAAATAAATAAATAAATAAATAAATAAATTTATGGCTTTAGCAGGTAGGCAATTCCATGGGCTTACAACCGTTTGGGTGAAAAAGTAGGGCATGTCCAGGTCGAGGGAGGGGGAAGACGTACCGTGCGCGCTCCGTTAAAATCGTGTCATTAACCGGGATTCTTAGGACTACTGCCATGGATTTATGATTACAGACATAACAAAGTGCATAGTGACCTGCTGGAAAATTGAAAATAGTCATTAACAATAGAACTTTGTGTTAAATAGAGAATAAACGGGAGACACGTGTGAGCCAGTGAACGAGGCTTTGTGTACATGCGTGTTACGACCCTGGGTTCTCCAGTGAAAACCAGAGGTCAAAATTGAGCTATTAAACTTTCTGGTAGTACAGTCGAGTGCATCGCGAGCGGCAATTGTTTGTATCTTCCCTGCCAGACGTAAGACTATTATTGTTTCTCAAAGAGCATTTAAAGACTGAGCTGGGGGTTGATTATTAAATAATAACATAGGCACCAACTTTGCTTACTAATACTTTCTAATCATTTGTAAAGTAACAATACGTTGCATAGGGGAAGATCTTTAATGTGCTTAGCTGCACGATAAATTAGGCTCCTTCCGGCACCACGACATGGGAGGCCTAGCTGGTCGCTAGGAGGTTCTTCTCTGGCTGGCGTTCGTGCGGACGAGACCTACTCTGTGGCTGCACCCCTAATCTCCTCCCTTCTCCTCTTACTTATTTCCCTTACCCTAAGTTCCTGTACCATTAAGTTAAGTATTGTATGGTGTTAAGTGTGCCTACTCTGGTAGTAAATATTGGTGAGACCTGGGGATAGTATTTGCCAGTGTTTTGGGTACCCCTAAGTGTTGTGTTTTGTATTAGGGTCCCACGTGGTTTCACTACCCTAAGCCGCATCCAGCTTCAGGGCTTATCCAGTAGTACTTTACCCTAGCTTGTTATTAGTGTAAACCTTGTATCCTGCCTATGTGGACCAAGGCTTTTAACGTAAGATAGTGTGGTAAAGTTATTATTATTATTGTTATTGGTGTGAGTGTATATGGGGGGTTGTCAAGGGGTTAATAAATAAGTACATGAATTACAGAGTATCCCTTCTTCCTGTGTGGGAGTGCATTGATCAACCCTTAGACTAACATATATGGTCTAGTAGCAAGTAATTACTACTGTGGATAGTTTATTTTGGGGGCCGGGCCTTTTAGCTCTCCCATATTTGATACTCTGTCTTCTAACTACCCTTACCCCTTAATAGTACCAGTCCCCCGCAGAAGCCCAACACATTTATATTTATAACAATGCGTGTATTAGGAAAAAAAAATAGTGAACGGTGATTCATGGAACAATGATGTGGAACGGGTATCACAACAACATATAAGTTGGAAGTGAAGGAAAATCGTGCATAGAATATTATAAATATAGAATACTAGAAATATAGAATAGTGGCAAGAGGCGGCATCAGTGGTTATAAATCGGGTAACTGGAAACTGGTGACATCAACCTGGGACAACAAGAGGTCACCTGTATTCACCGGGGACCAGCTTCGCTACCCTACGCTAAGTACCTGCCATAAAGTTTGAACAAAGTTTGAACAAAATAACATACATAACATTACTAATATACGGTATACATATAATATTATAAATATTAAACATATAAATATATATACATATAATTTTATAAAGAGTTAAAAGGACTGACATCAACAAGTGATCCATACAGTGACTCTCAAATACAACACAATACACCAGACAATGGAGAGGTGTGGCGAGTGTTCGGGAGTACTGGGAAAACGAAATGCAGGCGTAACGTGCTGCATCTGTAACATAAGATTTCACCTGGGCTGTACAGAATTAGCTCCAGGATGCATAAAGAGGCAAGGAATTTACTGGGTTTGCAAAGATGACAGATTAATGTTAGAGAACATAACTAAACTGATGAAAAACATTCCCGAGTCACAGAGATTATCATTCACAGACAGGCTACCAGTGATATATGCGGACTGGGAAAAGTCAACATTGGATAACGACCAAAACTCAGAAACAGATAGTTTCGAGAACCGCAGCAGTAGTGTGGAGGAGGAGACTATTGTGGTACAAAATAACAGCAATATTGCAGAGCCAGATAATATAAACGATGAGAGCAACAGTGAGACAGAGTGCATAGATGAAGGAATTGGGACGAAAAACGGAGATGGCTCCAATAAAGAGGTAGACAAGACAGTCACAGATATAAATACCTTGAAAAACGCAAAACCGGAACACATTTGCAAATTCTACGCCAACGGAATATGCAAATATGGAAAATTAGGAGCAAAATGCCATTTTCTGCATCCTCGAAAATGCAGGAACATGTTGGAGAGGGGTACATGCCGTTTTGGAACAGGGTGTAGATACTTCCACCCTAAATTATGTCAATTTTCAATTAGGGACAAAAAATGCTACAATCTTCAGTGTCCGGAATTCCATGTGAGAGGTACAGAGCGTTATAGACGGAAAGATCAATATGACACTACTGGAAATTTTTTAGAGGAAGGCAGAAACAGAGTAGTAAATATAAGAGAGAGGAACAGTCAGATGGAACCACTACAGGATTACAGAGGGGAACAGAGATACCCACAAGACTGGAATTCAAATTATCAACAAGCACACAGGTACTACACCAGACAACACCCGTCCTACTACCAAAACTGGACGAATCACTTCCAAAACGACACACCCTGGACGCAAACACAGTGGCCTCCTTACCAGAGCCTCAGATATTAACACCAAGTAAGGCTTCCAGCACTTCCACTAACACGATAACATCATTTATATTTGCCAACATCCAGGGTATAAAAACACGCAAAACCAACAAAGTTCAATTTATAGATGGTCTCCTTCTTGAGGCAAATGCAGTGTTTGCAGCCCTAACAGAAACCCACACAAAGGACTACCATGATGGTGAAATATGGATCTCAGAGTACAATCTTTTCAGATGTGATAGGAAACACCGGCTTCAGGGTGGGGTCAGCCTCTACATCAAAGACACACTCATCTGTACTGAGCTGCTAAACACCTCAAATGATATGGTGGAAGTGCTGATAATCAAAATAGAGATTTTAAATGTAGTTATTGTCCTTGTATATAAGTCACCGGAGGCAAACGCTCAGCAGTTTAAAGACCAACTAATGAAAATAGAACACTGCTTGGAAAACCTCACAAATCCAGCTCCGAACATCATCCTGCTTGGGGACTTCAACTTACGGCACCTGAAATGGAAGCACCTGGCTAATACAGTAATATCAGAAAGAATACCAGGAAGTAGCCTAAATGAACAGGCACATGCAAATGACCTGCTACGGATGTGCGACAGGTTTGCCTTAAACCAGCAAATAGTAGAACCAACTAGGAAGGAGAACACGCTGGACCTCATTTTCACTAATAATGATGAATTGATCAGGAACATAATGATTACAAATACCTGTTACTCAGATCACAACTTAATTGAAGTTATGACAACCATGGGGAGTAGACCTTCAAAACCAGTCCAGATTCCCGGTGGAGGAGATTTCAGCAAATTCAACTTCAATAATAAACAGATAAACTGGGAGCAAATAAACCAGGACTTCACAGAAATAAACTGGGAAGAACAGCTAGAAAATGCAAACCTGAACCAGTGCCTGGAAAAAATAAGCTCAGTAGCACTAGAAATATGTTCAAACCGCATACCCCTAAGAAAAAAGAGAAAGAGATGCAGATTGGAACGGGAACGTCGTTCCCTATATAGGCGAAGAAAACAAATCGCGGAACAACTTGAGAGTCGCACCCTATCTCAAGAACAGCGAAGAAGGTTAAGTAGAGAAATAGAAACAATTGAATGGAAGCTACAAGAATCATACAAAACCCACGAGAGGCAAAGAGAGCAAAAGGCCATCAGTGAAATAGAAAGAAATCCGAAATATTTTTTCTCCTATGCAAAATCAAGATAAAAAACCACATCTAGTATTGGGCCCCTGCGAAAGGGAGATGGAACTTTCACCGATGACAACAAAGAAATGAGCGAGCTACTGAGGACGCAGTACGACTCTGTTTTCAGCGAGCCATTAAACACACTAAAGATTGATAACCCAAATGAATTTTTCATGGATACGATACCAACATCAAATCATATATCAGACGTCACCCTATCCCCACTGGATTTTGAAGAAGCCATAAACAGTATGCCTATGCACTCTGCACCAGGCCCGGATTCCTGGAACTCCATATTCATAAAGAACTGTAAAAAACCACTATCGCAGGCCCTCCACATTCTGTGGAGACAAAGCCTAGATACTGGCGTTATTCCTGATATACTAAAAACAGCAGAGATAGCACCACTTCATAAAGGAGGAAATAAGGCAGAGGCAAAAAATTACAGACCGATAGCATTAACATCGCACATCATAAAATTTTTTGAGAGAGTGCTAAGAAGTAAAATCACAAAATACATGGAATCGCAGCAACTCCATAACCCCGGACAACATGGTTTCAGAACAGGGCGCTCTTGCCTGTCGCAGTTGCTGGACCACTATGATATGGCATTAGATGCTATGGAAGACAAACATAACGTGGATGTAATTTACACAGATTTCGCAAAAGCTTTTGATAAATGTGACCATGGTGTTATTGCACACAAAATGCGTTCAAAAGGAATTACCGGAAAAATAGGCAGATGGATCTACAATTTCCTGACCAACAGAACCCAATGTGTAATAGTCAACAAAATAAAATCCAGCCCATCAACCGTGAAGAGCTCAGTCCCCCAGGGTACTGTGCTTGCTCCAGTACTTTTTCTCATCCTCATTTCGGACATAGACAAGAACACAACCTATAGCACTGTATCATCCTTTGCAGATGACACTAGGATCTTCATGAGAGTAGGCAACATAGAGGACACGGCAAACCTCCAGTCAGATGTAGATCAGGTCTTTCTATGGGCTACAGAAAATAATATGGTGTTTAACGAAGATTTGCAGTCTCCGTGGTGTAGTGGTAAGACACTCGCCTGGCGTTCCGCGAGCGCTATGTCATGGGTTCGTATCCTGGCCGGGGAGGATTTACTGGGCGCAATTCCTTAACTGTAGCCTCTGTTTAACGCAACAGTAAAATGTGTACTTGGATGAAAAAACGATTCTTCGCGGCAGGGGATCGTATTCCAGGGACCATAGGATTAAGGACTTGCCCGAAACGCTACGCATACTAGTGGCTGTACAAGAATGTAACAACTCTTGTATATATCTCAAAAAAACAAAACAAAAAAAAAAAAGATAAGTTCCAACTCATGCGCTATGGAAAAAATGAAAATATAAAAACGGAAACCACGTACAAAACTCAGGCAAATCATAACATAGAACGAAAAGGCAATGTAAAGGATCTGGGTGTACTCATGTCGGAAGACCTTACCTTTAAAGAACACAATAAAGTAGCCGTCACAACTGCAAGAAAAATGACAGGTTGGATAACAAGAACTTTTCACACTAGAGATGCTGATACTTTTCAAAGCGCTTGTGCTCTCTAAGAGTAGAGTACTGCTGCACAATGACAGCACCTTTCAAAGCTGGAGAAATTGCTGACCTGGAGAGCGTGCAGAGATCCTTTACTGCTAGAATCCACTCAGTAAAACATCTAAACTATTGGGACCGACTAAAGAGCCTAAAACTGTACTCCCTTGAGCGCAGGCGGGAGAGGTACATAATAATTTACACGTGGAATATATTAGAGGGGCTGGTCCCAAACCTGCACACAGAAATAACATCACATGAGACCAGAAGACATGGCAGGATGTGCAGAATACCCCCGGTGAAAAACAGAGGTGCAACTGGTACTCTGAGAGAGAACTCTATCAACATCAGAGGTCCGAGACTGTTCAACACGCTTCCACTACAAATAAGGGGCATAACTGGCCGACCCCTCACAGTGTTCAAGATAAGCACCTCCAAAGACTGGATAAGCACCTCCAAAGGATACCTGATCAACCAGGCTGTGACTCATACGTCAGGCTGCGAGCAGCCGCGTCCAACAGCCTGGTTGATCAGTCCGGCAACCAGGACGCCTGGTCGACGACCGGGCCGCGGGGACGCTAAGCCCCGGAAGCACCTCAAGGTAACCTCAAGGTAAGGTGGTAACACACTTACCCAGTGCCTCATGAGCAATTTTTTAGGGTTCAAGTCCTGGCCTAGCTAGGCATCAATCCTTAACTGTTTACCCCTGTTCATCCAACAGTAATTGGGTACCTAGTTACGTTGTGTTCCAGGGAGAAATAATGGGTAAGGCTTACCATGCGATGAAGCAAGGAAAAGCTCTCAGACTGCTAACAGATGTCAGACATCGTCTTTTTACTGTACTCGCCTATGAAGAAAAAAACATATGCTTTCTGTCCTACATTGTGGCTTGTTGATCTTGAAGCCATTGCTTCATGTATATGTTACACCTGACCTTTTAAACAGGTGGTGCGGATCAATATCCTCCAAACTGTTCCTTATTTTTATGTTTCAGTGAGATCAGTCCTGTCATGTCTGGGATGCAGTGTTGCTGTGGGCTGTAAGTGAGAAAACTGCTACAACTAATGGCAGATGAGCCCACAATGTAGGCGAGGTGCCTGGTGCCCCGTGGGGTTCCAGTGTGTTGCAAGGGGGAGGACTTGCCCCACACTGTAGGTGGGGTGCCTGAGTGTGGTAAGGGGCAGGATTTGCCCCACACTGTAGGTGAGGTACCTGGTACCTGTGTGTGGCAATGAACAGGATTTGCCCCACACTGTAGGTGAGGTGCCTGTGTGTGAAAAGGGGGCAGGACTCGCCCCACACAGTGAGGTGCCTGGTGCTGTGTGTGGCGAGGGGCAGGCCTCGCCCTAAACCCAACCTGCTGGATGGGCTCAGGAAGAGTACTCTCATATAGTTTACTAAGGCCGCAGCTGCACCACCATTCTCAAAGTTTGCCAGCGGAATTACCAAGTTACCAGAAACAAACAATAATAAAGATGTATCCTACTCACATATCAATCTTTTCAGGAAAATCACCAAATATCACAAAGGAGTGAGGTAGAGGTCTAACGTATTGTGTTTACTCTGCTGCCGTTCTTAAACAAAAATAAAAATCTTAAAGTGTTGCCAGCTTAGAACGAAAATAAAGCCCAAGATACCGAGGTTAAAATACCTAGATTTATAAACATCTCTAAAGGCAGATCTGGATAGTGCAGGTGGTCTGTAGGATAACCAAAACTTTATAATTATTTTCGGAATTTAAAATACACTTAATTTTTGCTAACTTTATAATGTACCTTTTATATTTAAGAAATCTTGGTATTTCTGGGCATTTCATCCTAGTTATCTTGTGTACATTGTATACTTGAGGTGGCAACACTGGAGCCAGCTCGTCAAGGGGACTGGTCAAGTCGTATACTGCAATTTCGGATACCGGGCTAGAAACAACTTCGTTCACTGAGAAGTTTGTACATACAAACCATTCCGTTCGTATATGCGCTGGTTTGTGTTCGCTGTTGTTCTCGTCTGAATAAATACATGGCACTTGTTCATATAATTAGCGCTTCCATTATTAGAATTATTTATCCATTATTAGAATAACAAGGTGCAAACCATACCCCTGTAGCGAGTAGATTATCCCAATAATATACTCGCTCCAAATATAGTGTTAATATTCCTGTCAACCTTTGGAGATGAATGAGGTGAGGCGTTGCCCGGGCAACACGGTGAGGTGTTGCCCGAGCAATATAAGCAGCAAGAATAGCAAACACTAACTAGTCTACTTTCAAGTGTGGTCTAGAGCAGACACTTGCGAGATACTGTACCAACGCTCAGTGCGCTCAACTCACACCAACGTATCACCTGTGTACTTCTGTATATTCGACCAAATATATATATAGTATCTTAGTGTCTGTATTTATTTGTCACCATACTTTACGTAACAATAGAACCGTTACACCCCCTTACAGTTGAAATCTATTTATTTATATACAAGAAGGTACATTGGGTTGCGAGAGTACATAACATTTATTAAGAGGTACATTGTAGCAAGATTTGAGATTAAAGGATTTAAGACTAACACGTTTAGAAACAAGGCGCCCCCGAAGGAGGCTATTATTTGTTATGCACCCCATACTCAACCAGTAAGTAGTGGAGCAAAACATAGATTACATGGTCATAAAGTCTTAATCAGACCAATTCAATTCAATTTCTTTCTTTATTATGCACCCCATACCCATCCCGTGGGCGGTGGTGTAAAGGATTACAGAGGCACATAATCGGTTCAGGAACTGAACCTTGTAGTTCGTTTAGCTAAGCAAATATCAATTTGTGACGCTAGTTACAAAATTATTAATATTATATATACATGTACACACTCTCATACATACATGTACATATATATATATATACGTATACATATATACATACACATACATATCTAATCACCTACACAAATACACACATCAATAATCTTTGTGTCACAAGTGATCAACAAGAGGCTCACAACAGTCACTATACAAGGCACTTTACATCTATGGTGAGTCACACAATTACTAGTCTTGCTGCACACCCACCCAACTGGGCGGCAGCTTTACAGTCATGTGCATGCATTACCTACAGTAAGCAAATTTTGGATACTTCGCTAAGATTTCGAGCAGCACATCATTATGAATGAAGTACTTACACATTTCTTGGACACTATTGATGGTGTTATCTCTAAATTCCGCGATTTTTCACATTCCATTATATAATGACGCAAAGGATGCGAATAGTTCTGCTGACAGAGTTTACATTTAGTCAAATCTACATCAGCAGATGTTACAAACTCCCAGAGGTACTTGTAGCCGAGCCTAAGCCTAGCAGTGGTAACATCTAGATTCTAGAAGTCTGCTAACATTATTGGATGACCCATAGACGTGCGGTTCTTCCTGCATAATAGAATGATGATAGATGGAGTAACTGGTTTGAATTTCACTTTGCCTCAAGTCTCCGAAATTTAGTTGATGTTCCTGGGATATTGCTGCCCTCAGGCTGCTCAAAGGCAGTCCAAGTTTGTAATCAATTCCCTCTTTACGAGCAAAAGTCTTGGGCAACTCATCAGTTCTCAGTGGCTATTTTTACATTATCATTTACAACTAACTTAAGTTAAATAACAACCAGTAAACAGACTGCTGTTTTCTAATTCTAGTTCAGGCACTTCCTGGGATAAAACGCGAACATTCCTTGAGGAACTGTGAGGTGCTTATCTGTTTTTCCTCGTAACGGTCCCAAAGCTTCCACAAATGTTCCTGTTTCTCTTTATTGCCCTTGCGGCGTGTTACGACCCTGGGTTCTCCAGTGGAAACCAGAGGTCAAAATTGAGCTATTAAACTTCCTGGTAGCACAGTTGGGCATCTAGAATGTCAATTGTTTGTATCTTCCCTGCCAGACGTAAGACTATTATTGTTTCTCAAAGAGCATTTAAAGACTGAGCTGGGGGTTGATTATTAAATAATAACATAGGCACCAACTTTGCTTACTAATACTTTCTAATCATTCATAAAGTAACAATACGTTGCACAGGGGAAGATCTTTAATGTGCTTAGCTGCACGATCAATTAGGCTCCTCCCGGCACCACGACATGAGGGAGGCAGCTGGTGG